>NC_091133.1:4784014-5084014 GCF_040183065.1 Periplaneta americana | reverse complement strand
TCTGTACTTCAGTTCATACACCAAACATTTCCGGAAATAAATTAACTTGACATCTTACATATACGCACTATAGCCTACCCTTTTCACCTAATATTATTAATATTGTTATTAAATAAGATATTGCAACTAATTAAGGTACTCCATTATCTTTAATTTCCTTGAATTCATAAGTAACCATTTGCAAGAAGGCCTAACTTTTCCCTCTCTTAAAAAAAAATACGAACGTCACAATAACTGAGAAGTATAATTATTGCGCGATTTTTTCTTGCAGTGGTGAAAGCATTTCTATAGGCCTACTGATTAATCTATTGAGCATAGTAATAGTAAACGCTGTAGTATTTTAGTGCGTGTAAATATATTTTGAATTATCATTTATCAAATTAGGAAGTTAGCCTGTAATTTGTGTGATTGAAATGGTTTACTGCTGTGTGCCATTGTGCAAATCGAACCAGAATAAAGAATGTGATTTTTCGTTTCATTGTTTTCCACAAGATGAAGGACTAAGAAAGAAGTAGTGTGTAGCCATTTCTCGCGAAGGGGACAAACGAAGGATTCTTTGGACGCCAAACAAGAAATCGCGTGTCTGCAGCAGACATTTCAAAGAAGCTGATTTTAGCATTAGCACAACATTAAAACGTTTGCTTCCTAATGTGGTACCATTCGTCTTTGGTGATTTTCCAAAACATAAACAAAATGTTTCAAACATAAGTAGACGCAACAAAAGAAGGATAACAGAAGTGGTGAATAACATTCATCCTGCTAAGAAAAATAAACCCAATGTTGAACATAGTACATCAGCTTTCAATGAAGCAAATGTTTCAATTGAAGAAATCTATGAAGCACATAAAAAACTATAGCCACACAGAGCTCAATTGAAAGTAAAAAAATTCCCAAAGCCATTACATTACAACGTAAAAAAATTACTAGGACAATTCGGAAACAAAATCAGCTTATTGGAAAACTAAGACAGAAAATATGTAATTTAAAAAGCAAGCTCTAAAGATACGACCTGTGAGTTCTTCACATAGCAAAACACAGACAATTTTCGAATATAACTTAGCTGAACAAACTTCAAATAATACTGTAATATGCTTGGCATATTTATAATATTCGTACTCAATCAGTAATGCACAATTAATCGAACTATTTTCACGATACACAATGCTTTGTAATGGTACTATTCATCATTTCTTAGGGCAGCGAGCCGATTCTAGCGGCAGAAATTGTCATGACTCACAGAGACCTACTCTCGATCGTGCTATGCGCCAGCTTGTGTAATCTCGTAAGCAACGCTGCGAGTACATCCAATATGCATTTGATGAATCTGTCATAATGATGCATTCTTGTAAGGCTTATAACTGCACAAATCGCTTCAGGAAAGGCTACAGCATCTCTTTTCTTGCGTAAATAGCGATATTTAAATGCATCTAATAGTTTAAGGTGCAATTAATGCAGGCAATAAATAGCACTTTTATGTAGATTTAATTATTCTGTTATCTTACACTAAAACTATTTCGGCAAACATATTACTGCTAATTTTTTTAATAAGATAGAAACATTATTATAAAATGTGTTATTTCTAGCTTTCCCCCTAAAAAAAAAAGCAGAACTACTGTTGCGATTCGTTATCTGCCATTAGAAGAGATAATTTTATTCGAATAAATTATCACAACATAAATTGAAGGGTTGATAGGAAAAACAACCCATGTCAAAAAAACACTTTTTTCAGGGGAGCGGAAAAACATTATATCTCGTTATGTAAAAGGATAAGAAACTTAAAGTATAGGTATAAATACCCCAATGCTTTATAAATATATTGTTTGTATTTTAAGCATACACAGACGCCACATGATTTTAGCTTTCCATTAGTACCAATATCTCATTTTTGGCTTAAACTGACATGGATTGTTTTTCCTATCAACCCTTCAATTATATTCTGAATATGTCACAGAAGATTGCTTCCGGAAATCACATGAGAAAAAGGAAAGTCACGCAGTTTCATTCCTCTTTAATTTTTCAGAACATCTTATGGTGATAGGTTCATTGTTGAAACAAGTTAAGTTCACATAGACCTAATTTCCATTGGCTTGAACTTCAACATTTGAAAGTATAGGCTATTTAGTAGAATTTTTTTTTTTCGTGGTATAATATTATTTTTAGGCAGGAAAACATCTTATGAGGATTCTGAAAAGTACTGGCGTCTAAGAACCAGACAATGTAATTGCTATTGCGAATTGTTCACACGTCCCTGATACTATTAGTGCGGAACACAATTATATGCTCAGTCTCAAAAAAAAAATATTGAGATTAATGGAAAAGGTGAGTTAGAGAAAATGAATGAACAGATTAGGAGTTTGAAAACCGAAAATCTGGCTTGTAAAAGAAAATGTGACAGATTGTTGTTTAGTCAACTGTCCGAAGACAGGTCTGAACATCAGAAGTGATACCAAGACGGCTCCACTTATAAGGCAGCTAGGTCTGGAGATAATGGGGTAGGGTGGCGAGTTCATTTTCCCCTCCATTGCATACATCGCCGACTAGCTACATATTACACTAGTCAGACTTCAGATGCATACAAAAATTGTTCTTCCTCTGACACATATCGTCAAGTGAGATGTACTGCCTGATAATAGATGTAGGCCTACATATCAGCCAGAACCTCAATCAGAGGATGTGACAGAAATGCAACTATAATACCAAACTTAATAAGCGTGATTAAAAAACTGAAGAAAAAACAGCCTGATTAACGAAAATTTGCATGACATTGTAAAGAGCAAATTTTTCAGATCTGACGCTTGATTTAATAAAAAGCGCTACAATATCCCATAATAATAATAATAATAATAATAATAATAATAATAATAATAATAATAATAATAATTTAATATAATAGCCTTAAATTATTATTATTATTATTATTATTATTATTATTATCATTATTATTATTAGTATTAATATTATTATTATTTAATATAATGGCCCTAAATTATTATTATTATTATTATTATTGAGATTCCAATTTAATGCATTTTGAAGTAAGATTTAGTGGATTGATTAAACATAATAAAGTCTCTTCATTTGTTTAGGATAAATAGTAGGTCTACATTTTCATTCCTGTCCGTTTTTATTGTCACTTTGTTCGTCACAATAACACTTGTATAGTATTTAATATATGAATATCAAGAGGATTGTTAGTTTTGAAAAAAAAATATATAATTATAGAGCATATATTGTAGGTACTTTATCTCTTCAAGTACAGTAGGCAGGCCTTCGTAAGAAACTTTATTGACGGAATATAATCCAGTTATATTGGTTTTATAAATCGTATTGTGTACTTTCCGGATACTTATATTTGTAGCTAGAAACTTAATAGCTTGCTAGCTTGAGCTGCCACAGTAATGGCGTCGTGCGCACCGTTCTATTTGACCTCTCCCGTATGGTCTGCGCAGCCACTGGTGTAGGGCCTTGATCTCAATCATAGCAGCATCTACCTTCGAACTAGAGATGGGTAAAAAATAACACAACAGTTATTTTGGAACTGTTCCGGTCTCGGAACTGTTGCAAAAATGAACAGTAGTTCGGAACCTCCTGTTCCGAAATAACAGTGTTCCGACTCCGAGCTGCTCACTTGCCCAGCTGTTGCGAGCTCGCAGTACCGCGTTGCACAAGGTATGTTCCGACTCCGAGATAACAGTCGGAACGTCGGAGCTTGTTCCGATGAACCAATGACAGCTGCGGTTACACTGTTCTCGTTGTTCTTTATGTTGTACTTGGAACTTCGTTGGATGAAGTTGGTACTTGAAACTATCACGTGGTTGGAGGGGGGCGCATAGAAATTGAAATCCTTGCAGTGGCGCGAACTTTAATATCAACATATTTTGTAAGACTGGCCAATCATCTGTAATGTTATAGTAAGTATTTAATAATCTGTAATATTCATTCCCGCTTTATAGTTTATTTCACCATTAGTTGACTAATTCTGTTTTAGAAACATTCTACAAAGTCATAAAGTACGCATACTATTAATTCATTGATCAGCTGATTCTATACAAAGGTTAAAGTCGTAAATGGTAATGAGTGGTTTAGTTACAATGTCTGTATGTCGTTTGTTGAGGTTAAGTCTGACAAGCACAAGTTTTTGTGATATCTTTTCTGTTATCAAAGAACGACAAAAATGTTGTAGCATTATTTGTTGGAAACTACCCATATAAGTACTGATTTGGAGAGCGAGGTTTAATGCGAAGTTTAAATTACACTTTGGTAAAGATGCGATTCCAACATTTTGCTAACCCACTGCGGGGTTTCCAGGTTTCAGTACTGCCAATATATATATTTTTTTATTATTTATGAAATTGTAATATTTATTATTATTATTATTATTATTATTATTATTATAGCTGTGCATTAAGAAAAGTAAAAATAAAAATTAATGATTTGTTTTTTTTTTTATTATGTAATAGAGAGAACAGAAATTACATACCATATGTTTTAAATGTCATGTTAATTTTTTTTAGTTGGCTACCATGTCTTTATAACTTTATGTACGAAAACGAAGTGTTGTATTCTGTCCTTGTAGTCAACAGCTGTTTAATTACTAACATTAAGCTTTTGAGTTCTGTCCGCATGCACAGCAATTTTCCAAAATCGATTCGAATGTGCATTGCAGTGCCATCTATAGATAAGAATGTGTACTATGTCATGCCTATGAGTGCTCCAGTGTGAGCTGCATGGTGAAGAGGGTGGGTACTGTACCGTTCGTTTGAACGACTCAACGACTCCGACTCATCATCACTGGTGACTGTTATTTCGGAACTGTTATTTGGAACATAGTATTTTTTCGGAACCGGAACCGTCGGAACTGTTCCGGGAAAAGAACAACTTTGCCCATCACTACTTCGAACATACTTTAATGCTCGAAGCTGGCGCATAGAGCTTGAAAAACGAGTCTGAAGTGGTTCCCTCGTAATGCCAATTCCGCCGCTCGGAGCGCTGTTCTGCCCTATATATTCATAGCAGAACACTTAAAAGACATTGACATTTGGGACATTTAAAGGACTCATCATTGCTTATTAAATGCTTCGTACAATATTTTATCGACAATATTACGATAAAAGGCTGTCATTCTTGATATTAAAACATATTACATATAAACTGAGGGACTGTCTGCTCTGTACTTCAGTTCATACACCAAACATTTCCGGAAATAAATTAACTTGACATCTTACATATACGCACTATAGCCTACCCTTTTCACCTAATATTATTAATATTGTTATTAAATAAGATATTGCAACTAATTAAGGTACTGCATTATCTTTAATTTCCTTGAATTCATAATTACGCATTTGCAAGAAGGCCTAACTTTTCCCTCTCTTTTTTAAAAAAATACGGACGTCACAATAACTGAGAAGTATAATTATTGCGCGATTTTTTCTTGCAGTGGTGAAAACATTTCTATAGGCCTACTGATTAATCTATTGAGCATAGTAATAGTAAACGCTGTAGTATTTTAGTGCGTGTACGCCTACTTAGCTCTTGTAAAACGAAACTTTCACTTTCAACGGAACACTCACTTATATTCAGTTCTTGTATCTTGCAGTAAATTATCCATTTGTGATCATCTTTCCAATATAACCTCCCATTGAAACGACCACTTAAAATCATGAGCTAGAATTTATTATTTTAAAAACATTTCCACGTACATACTGTTATAATTGTTATGAACCACAATACAAAAGACAACACTGTGAAATTGGATTAATTTACCAAGATCAACATTAATACCGGTAGTATAAAATCGCATATAGGCCTAGGCTATATTATTTCATTACTTTATGGTATTAATTAGAAGAATTAATTTTGAAGAATTTACAAATATGCTGAAATAATTTATGACAGCTCTTATAGAAATGTAAAAATATGTATGTCCATTTTGAAACAATGGGTATAGCACCACTTGAAAATGTTGAGCATTTTAACAGTAACTTGTAAATTGTTCCATCACGTAGTCTATAGTGTTCATTTATTGTAGCACTTTTAGAACGAACGTGGTTCACATACATAAGAAGAAATGACGATGGAAATTAGTCGAACACATACAGTTTTCTTTAATTTTTAGCAAATGATGAAGTTGAATATATACTGTTACTTCATATCCTAACATAAGTAGAGTTGCCACCATAGATGTAACACCTGAAATGAATATAAAATAAATTAATGTATTGGTAATGATACAAGAATAAAAAGAAATTAGGCTAGACATAACCTCACAAAATTACAAAGACATGCTAAAACAAAAAAAAAAAAAAACAAAAAAAAAACTTTACGTATCCGTATACAATAAAACTAGATATTCCAGATATAATTTGTTTCACACGATAATCACCTCAGCCTATTTCGGCAGCAGCCATTATTAGTTACAGTTTGAGGTGCATTACCTAATCTCATACTAACTTTGTTAAGTTCTCTAACCTAATTCACTGATAATTACGTAACAATATACAGGTCTAAAATACAGACAAATACACATTAATTACCTAATAAGTGCAGCATGAAGATAATTCATTACTTTTGTCGGTATTTTCTAAAAGAGAAAGGGAAAACAGTAACAACATTATCTTCAATGTTTACATCACGTCGTTCACATTTTCATTAGGCCTATATCAGTGATGCTTGGTAAGTGAAACAATGCATGAAATTATTTTACATTTCGGGTCACATCATTCGAGAGTCGGAAAATGCAATTCGCCACTTTTAACATAGCATTGCTTGTTATATGAGAGAACTTTAACATTTACCTTAACCTATAAAGATACGACCTGTTGGTACCGAGTTCACATAGCAAAACACAGACAATTTTCGAATATAACTTAGCTGAACAAACTTCAAATAACACTGTAATATGCTTGGCATATTTATAATATTCGTACTCAATCAGTAATGCACAATTAATCGAACTATTTTCACGATGCACAATGCTTTGTAATGGTACTATTCATCATTTCATAGGGCAGAGAGGCGAACCTAGCGGCAGAAATTGTCATGACTCACAGAGACCTACTCTCGATCGTGCTATGCGCCAGCTTGTGTAATCCCGTAAGCAACGGCATCTACCTACTGCGGTGTCATAGCTCCTTCACGGCCCTTTTGATCCTCGGGCTTGGGCGATATGTAGGACAATAAAGTTTTGGTTCATAAACTGGTAGGAGATTCGTTTGGTGAAAGTGTTACGTTGTTGAAAGGTGGGTTGCAATTTTTTACATTTAAGAAATATTAAAGTATAAGTGTATATATTATAAGTAAACATTAGCTTTAGTCTTGAATATTCTACATTTATTACGATATATGTATTACATCACTACCGGTACCGATATTTTAGTGCTGTTTGGTATCTCCCAAGAAATATTAACTTGAACTGTAATATCAAAGCGAGATTTAAATCTATTTACTACATGGTGAGTCTTCATTTTCCTATTGCCACTTTCAACGGACACCAGACGAATATTCACACGTTTATCACTGGGATTGTGGCGCTGGAAATCAATTTTGAACAGTTTTGTCACAGCCGCGACACATTTCAATCTTAATTGTACAATATTTATGCAGTTATCACTGCAATGATACAATAATTTTTGCAAATACAATAATTCTTGCAGATAACACAGGATCAACTTATGAAACGTAATTAACAGAGTCACACACTTTCACTTCACTTCCACTAGATGACTCTGACTTCCAGCAAATGATAGGCTTTAGGTGTAGCAAGGATGCCAATTTCGGCAAACGAAATGATTTATAAGGAGCGGTTTCCTATGTAATTAAATATTCTTTTTGCGTGTGATAAAACACAATTAACAAAGTTAATATTTCCGAACATGAAGTTCCAAGTTTAAAACCCGAATTTTATTTCACATAAATAAACATATTTTCACAAAAAAATTATGTAAATACATATTGTCAGGAAATCTATTATAAACATAAATCTTGGAGTTTTTTACTTAAATAATTTTTTTACAACAACTTTTAAATATTTTAAAACTAAATCAACTATATCACTCAGAAGTACGTTATCTTTTTTAAGAATTCTTGGTTGCTTCGTGTTTCTAAGCGCTGTGTGGTGTATCTGTGATCCGTTTTCGTAATAGTATCGCCTCAAGTTCTGAGAACTGCTAGGCAGCATATCAGTGTCATTATTAGAGAATAAATTAACATGGACAAGGAGGAGAGATCTTGCAACACATAATTAGGAATGTTTATTGTTGCTGAAGATGATTTCATTCCACGCTTTGTTTGTGAAACACATCAGATAAGAGCTCGGGTATGAACATTTAATTTAAACAAATCTCTCGCCTCTCGCTCATGTCTATCAAGTAAGGAATATATCTTGTGATTCCGTGTTATCGGGCTTCGTCAATCGATATCCTTCAAGATATACTGAAAGATAGTTATTTAAAAAAACGATTTGGCTTTCCTATTAGCAAATTTAACCTTTTTGTATGACACCATAAAAAAACTCGAAACATCCAAAAATCTGTTGTTTGAAACGAGGAGGTGCGTGTCGTGGAAATGAAACTAGACTCGCTACCAGGTTCAGAAGCACAATTACTAAGGGACAAATTCCAGAATGTCTTTGGAAAAAACAGTGGATATAAAAAAATATGTAAAGTTGCTCATGTATTGGAGGATGTGCCCGTAGGTGAAATTGACGGTGTATGTATATGTGACATTCCTCTCTTTAAATATGCACGTCTGACGTCCTGTGATGTGGAAAGATCGTTTTCACAGTATAAATCGTTGTTCAAAGATAATCGGCATGCATTTGTGATGGAGAATTTGGAGATGACCTTTGTTCACTGCAGTTCTCGGCCAACTACTGGCACTCAAGTGTGGTTGGTGAGTACCTGGTAACATTTTTTTTCCAAGCTAAGTAAGGTATTTTTGTCATATTTAAAAGAAAATATTTTTTTTATTTTTAGCAAATATTTTCGTACTTTTTAGCACATAAAAAATAAATATATTTAATGTTTTTAGGACGTAAAAATCCGCTCCCTAGATGAAACTAATGTGAGGAATGTTACATCAGGTGTGCTAAACGTGAGGAATGTTACAATAGATGTGTAGTACGTTAGGTTAGGTTAGGTGTGTAAGATTATATTAATGGTTACCACAGTTGGCGACACTGCAGTCATTCTCCCACTCCACCTCAAATTACGTCACAACGGCGAAATACGTGCGCCTTCTTCATTCAAACAGGACGATTATCCAGTATAAGTAAGGTACATATTTAGGGCGTCTTGGGTGGGACCACAGCTCTGCGAGTGATCACATCGAGTTTCTACTACTGCATACTACAAAACTAAGGTATTTTCAGTGTTACTTTTTAATTCTCTATACTGGCAATACCAAAAGGAAGATTGCAAAATTGTTCCGAAAATTACATTTCGAATTAGATTGATACGTAGCTAATACGAAGCCTGACCAAATTTCATTTCATTTAATTTCAATCCATTCCATTCCATAGACCTTAAGCATTGAAGCTTTAAGATGAGGAAAATACTTGAGAACACAATTACCTTGTTTATACATACCACGAGATACCGTGGAGAATTAGAGGTACAGGATGAGAGTTAACAACTTTACACAATTTTTTTTTTGTCGAGATTAAATACCCTCTTGGGACTGCAACTCAAGTCTTCAGAGAAGAGATCTTGTGACATTGCTACAAAGTGGCGGCGATGTGCTTATTATTTAACACACGTTGTTTCTAGTCTTACAATTTACACAATGTATGCAATTAACAATTGCCGTACATACTTTATTGGATCTATTTTTCTATCAGATATGATAAGGTCTGCATTCTCTATACAGGAAGAAACAGGAGACAAAAGAAGGGGTCCACAAGAGCCTAGCTGTGTTGCTTGTGTTATATTATTACTGGAAGAAGGCTACCGAAAAATTTATCACTCAACATTTAAACGCTGATGTATGCCTATAAATTGAATCGGTCGGAGCTGAAAGGAACTAAATCATATTGTTCCTTCAAAATGCTTAAAATTTTTTTGAACTAAAACATCCTCAAGTGCTTATGGGTTATTAATACGTCATTCTTTTGTGAAATGTATATGTCACTTTCATTCTGTTAATATTAGGAACATATTTTGATTTATATTTAGTGCCCTCTGTCTTCTAGTATTGCAGCATTAGTAGAATATGCTTATTATTGCTCTATATTTATATAGGTAGTCGGGAAAAATGTAGGCCTATTTACACAGAGCCAGTATCATTTAGATCATTCCTTTTCTCTGCTAAATGGTGGAACGAGTTCAATAGTAACCCATTTGATGTATAAGTATTCACTATATTTATACAATATATCAAATCTTTACTTTCATCATTCAACAAACTATGCATGCACAACCATATCGTGGGAGTAGAGCTGGTATAAAACGTAAGGAATTTGTAAATGCGTAATATTAACGACTAAATAAGAGTTACCTTAAATGGTAATCACCATCAAGTTCGAATTATTTTGAAGATAAATTTTGACACGTGAAAAGATAAAAAATTATAATAGTTAAAGCATTGCATTGAAAGTATGATCCATGATCACGTGTATAACAGATTAGCCATACCCATGTTAAAATCCGTAACAAGCAGAAGAGAATAAGCACCAGGATCGCCACAGTCGATTGAGAACGACTGCTAGATGGAAGTACAGTTGCTCCATGCAATTCAAATGAGAGTTATAACGTGACTCCATATGCAGTAGCTAGATGACAGCATGTAGTAAAATTGATAGAAGTTGTTGCCGTCAAAGCCTGTAAGGGTGAGCAGTCTGTTATTTGTAATCTGGGGTATCATACATGTGAACACACGCAGGCACGCATATACACACGTGGGTGGACGAGTATCTCCTCTTCTGTACGTCGATGACTTAAGTTTGTATCAAGCTGCCATTATCTTCCATCTATTGGTCGAGAATGCAACTGGTCATCAATGTATTGTCAGCATGGTCTTTTCGAATGATTTTAAATTCTCTCTCGCTCTCACACACAACACACACACCCACCCACACACACACACACACACACTCTCACACACCCATACCCACACCCACACCCAAACCCACACCCAACCCACACCCATACCCACACCCAACCCACACCCATACGCACACACATACCCACACCCATACACAAACCCAACCCATACCCAACCAAAACCCATACCCACACCCAACCCACACCCATACACACATCCAACCTACACCCAACCCATACCCATACCCGCACCCACACCCAACCCACACGCATACCCACACCACACCACACCCAACCCACACCCAACCCACACCCATACCCACACCACACCCATACCCACACCCAATCCATACCCACACCCAACCCACACCCATACCCACACCCAACCCACACCCATACCCACACCTAACCCACACCCATACGCAAACCCAACCCATACCCACATCCATACCCAACCCACACCTATACCCGCAACCACACCCAACCCACACCCATACCCGCACCCACACCCAACCCACACCCATACCCACACCACACCCATACCCACACCACACCCATACCCGCACACACACCCAACCCACACTTATACCCACACCCAACCCATACCCACACCCACACCCATACCCACACCACACCCATACCCACACCCACACCCAACCCACACCCATACCCACACCCACATCCACACAACTCCCCCGCCACGATCGTGTGTAGGTTCCATAGAGTACTGGGATCTTATACTGTGCACTATGAGTTCGCATAATCCATTTCATAACTACTTTCCCGCTTCTATAAGAATGTCTTTTGTTTCTGTATATTGCAGGTATTTGTTCAGAACAAATTCTGAATGTTCAACAAAACATGTTGCAGTACTCTAAATATGGCTCTCCCAACATCTTATATCCTGCAGATGAATGTCATTCTCTATAACTTTCTTTTTCAGTTGAGATGGATGTGATAAAGATGGAACCCGACATCAGCCCATTGTCTGTCCAATCAAGTGATACAGAAGAGAAGAAGCCCTTATCAGAGGTAAATTGAAATTGACTATTAGATATCTCTTTCCTACGTTCGAAATGCATAGTACTGTAAACTGTAACACAATAACTATACATCTTTGAATTTACAATTAGCAAGCTGGAATAGGCCTGCACTAACAGGACAAGCCAACAGTTGCTTGTGCTGCTCACAAGTTACATTCTTATGTTACACATAATATTTTGAGAGTTGGTCAGATTTGCTGGTTTAGGGCCCTTACACATGAGAACTTGTGGCCCCCAAGCTCGACTGCAAAAGGCAGTTGATCTGCCACCAACATGAGCGACTCTTCGACAGCAGAAGCAGTCAACATGAGCGACTCTGCTGTCGACATGGGCGATGTGTGTCATGATACTGCAAGACGTATGTTATTATTCACTCGCATTATAATAATGGTTGTCGAGCAGGAACTACTTTTATTACTTCTTCCCCATCATCGAAAGAGGCGTGCTAAACATATGGAATACATCAGATTCTTATGCAACGAGCGCAGTGTGGCCATTTTCACTGCCTTTTCACGAGTTTCGAGCCCATGGAGATAATTTTTTTCAGTACTTCAGAATGTCATTGTTATCATTCGAACATCTGTTGGAAAAAGTGGGAGACATAGCAGACCAAGGAAAGTTTTTTCTAAATCTTGTGAAACATCTGAGAGAAGGAAACCTAGGAACACACTGCAGTCTGGAAACTAGGAGGAACAGATGAGCACGAGAAGTCAGGGAAAGAGAGATGCTGCTGGTCTGGTCAAGGAAATTACAGATAATTCACCGAGGCGTGCCAGAAAAGTAAAAAAAGAGAAACCTACGTGTCAGCAGCCCAAAAGCCTATTCCACTAACTCCTTATTAAGCTTTGACTCTTATTACAAAACAAATATGTTACCATTAACTACTGCACAAAGTTAGATCCAGACCTGTTCGATAGGAGAACACTTATTAAATTTGTCTAAATTAACCCCCTCTAACAGGGTAGTTTCTTTTACACAATGGCATTTGTAGTCGTCCATGTGAAAGCATAAAATGCTGTCGCCAGTAGTGGGAATCGACTGTTTGAGTGGGGCAGCAGTTGCTCTGCCATCGTGTTGAGCACTCATATGCAAGGCAAACGATGTTTTGCATTGGAATGCATTGCCGACTGCAATCCCATGACAAGGAGTCCATAACGACGACTTTTTGCAGTTGACCTTGGCAGCTAAAAATCGCTCATGTGTAAGGATCCTACAACTGTGCTTTAGGAAGCTTCAAACGAGATATTTTCTAATAAATATTGGTAATTGGTAACCTCTTCTATATTAATGATTATAAATAAAGTGATCCCATGTATTGTGGGTCCCTATCACCATGGCATGGCACGTCTTCAGGTTTCGGATCGAGGAGACGGCCTCCAGATATGGAGGGTAGCTGCGAATATATTGAATAAGCAGTCGTGAACAGCCGTTAAGGGGTGGTCCTCCAGCTTAGGGGTTGGGCGAAGGGCTAACAACCCATCACCGTAAAAAACTGCTTGTTACGAATCCAAACAATAAGCCTCGGAATAGGACTGATTCTCTGGCACAACTATAGCAAGGAAATAAGATTATGAAATTTGGTACTTGGAATGTACCTAGTATTTATAGAACAGGAGGGGTAACATTAGTATCAAAAGAACTAGCTAGATACGGAATAGACTTCGTGGGAGTACAAGAGGTTAGGTTAGATGGGAATGGCATATCACAAATAGGAGATTACTTGTTGTGTTATGGGGAAGGAAACAATAATCACCAATTGGGAACAGGATTGTTTGTTCATAAACGAATAAAATCAGCAGTAAAAACGGTCAAATTTATCAATGACAAGTTATCATATTTAGTACTTAGGGTAGATGGTGCGATATCGTAGTTATAAATGCTAACGCCCCTACAGAAAAGGAATGCAGCCATATAAGGTATAGTTTCTATGAGGAATTGGAATATGCTTTTGATCAGTTATCTACATATCACTTAAAAATTTTATTGGGGGATATCAGCGCTAAAGTAGGACGGGAGGATATTTTTAAACCAACTGTTGGAAAAGAGAGCCTACTCGTAACTAGTAATTATAATGGAGTTACGTTAGTCAACTTTGCCACATGAATAATTTAATTGTCAAAAGTACAACATTCCCCCATAAGGATATACATAAATATATTTGGACTTCACCAGGTGGTTTGACGCACCACCAAATACATCACATCTTGATAGATAAACAGAGACATACTAGTATAGTAGACATTCGAACTTTCAAGGGGGAAGACTGTAATTCTGACCATTATTTGGTAATTAGAGAATTAAGAGAAAGGCTATCAGTAGCAAAGCGAGTAAAGCAGCAAGTTAATATTAGTAAATTCAATATTCTGAAATTAAAGGACGAGGAAACTAAGCAACATTATCAGGTCGAAATTTCGAATAGGTTTGCCACTTTAGGAAGTGCTGACGAAGTTGAGAAAGAGTTGTATGTTAATTACGTGTGGGAAAATATCAGAGATAATAACAAAATTGCAACTGAGCAGAGCATAGGTTATAATGAAACTAAGAAAAACAAACTGTGGTTTGATGAAGATTGTTGCATTGTAGTAGAAAGAAGGAAACAGGCAAAATTGAAATTCTTACAGGATCCAGTTAAGGAGAATAGAGATGATTATTTCAATGAAAGATGGGAGGCAAATCGTGTACTTAGGAATAAAAAGAGAGGTTACTACAAGCAAAAACTGAAACAAATAGTAAGAATAAAAACATTCGAACTTTATATTATGGTATAAAGGAATTTAAGAGTGGATATCAGGCAAGAGTAAACGTGATCAAGGAT
This sequence comes from Periplaneta americana, assembly GCF_040183065.1. Classification (NCBI taxonomy): domain Eukaryota; kingdom Metazoa; phylum Arthropoda; class Insecta; order Blattodea; family Blattidae; genus Periplaneta; species Periplaneta americana. The sequence continues at coordinate 5,069,117 of NC_091133.1, read as the reverse complement.
GAGAATGGTGACTTGGTTGCAGACGGAAAAACCATTTTGGGCAACTACTAAATGTACATAGGCCAAATAGAAATGATCGGGATGAAGTTGAAATACAAACTGCAGAGCCGTCAATGAGTACATCAGGAAAAAAAAAAAAAAACGGTAGATTGCAGAAGAGAGCTACTAATATTGATGACTTTGAGAAATGCGTGATACAATGAACGATTCATGAATTCTATCTTTTGCACAGAATTTCTCCTACAATTTCGAAGTTATTACCCACTCTGCGTGAAATTACCCATCATTGATTTGAGGGGAGTTTAAAGAGTATTTTAAGAGAATTATGGTTAAAGTGTAAGAAGACTGGGAAAATAGAAGTGTACTGATCGAGAGGCAATGAATATCATCTCTATCAGTCATAAAGTTTAGAGAGAAATGCTGATCCATCATCTATGGGGAAGATAACTATGTACATAGAAGTCACAATGATAAGAGGATAGGATGGAGATCATAATAACAGCAAATTACAATGAAAGCCGTAGTGATAGTGTAGTGGGAAAAAAAAGTTCCAACAATAACAATACATGCACTATGAAGAGAATGTATATGCCACTGTTGATAGTAATTCTTCCGTCAGATGGGAACGTTAAGCCTGGCAGCCCCCTTGGTGCTATTCGTTAGGAGTATGCTGCGTGCCAGCACCGGGCTTTCCCTTCACCCTTCCTCACCTTCATCATCCTCACTCATTCCCTACACTACACTTACACGAACACTTGCATGTACACTCACCCTAGAAGACGACATAATTCTTTACAGATACATATCATGGATAGCGTTCCCTGCAGAAGTGGTGTGCAACTTGAAAATGGGTAACAGTCCTGCCATCTATCCGCAGTATGCGGAACCCGAATCACGCAAGTAAAGTAGGTAGGTATTAGATAGAGTAAACGCAGGAAGAGCTTGCCACGGTAAGCTGCGCGAACTTTCGGAAACGTTCGGGTGCACTCGACCTCGCTTCGATTCGATTGGCAAACTGTCGTCGGTTCTCAGTCATCTGCTGGCTTGATGTTTCGAGTGAGATTTATCACAGCGCATGTAACGTAACCTAAACCTAGTTGCAGAGTAACTAATAACATAACATTGTTGGAAATACAGAAGCACGAATTCTTTGACATATAAAATCACTGAATGAAATTAGAAAGATGTTATAAGAAATATGTGATTGTGTAATAATTGATATTTGACATTGTAATAAAATACTAATAACTAATACTATGTGACTTTATTACAATGTTCCGATAACTAGCGTGGTACTAAGTCGATTTATTTTAATCTGTATATACTCCTTATGTTATGAGCGGAGCCTGTTTCGTTTTTCACATATTTATAAACGTTATAAATAATTCCCTAGTTTGACTGTGTAACGTTTCATTAGCACTTCCTAATTTAGAGCCAAGTTGTTAAGTACATAGAATGTTATATAGAACTCTGTTATTTTACAAACACACTTTGAACTCTATAAAAATCCTGATATGAGGGATAAAACGCAGAATATGTAACGCACACGCTGGCTTCTACCTGCTCTGCACAATACATTTCACGACACGAACAGCTCAAGACCGCGCTTTCGAATGTGCCCTGTAATCAGCATTAGGTGATTCATAGCAGCCCTGTAACGAGCATGGCGGCACGAGGACCGAATATCGTTCTCTGCGCATCAGTCAAATGGGCAAGCTTTCTTTGCGTTTCCTACAGAAATGCACAGTCTGTAACATTTTATTAGATTTGGTGTTCGTGACTTACTGGCATTACAGATTTATATACACGAGTTGTGAGTGTACTTCCAGTGCCACAGCAATTCGCAGGCGAGTATCAGTTGCGGGCTGCAGCTGGTTGGGAGACAAGGTACAAGTCGGGTAGTGACTCGCATCTTTGCTTAACATTTAAAATTTCAGGCGCCAAAAAGATCTGCGATACTTATAGCACATAATGAACAAAGCAGGGTGTCGGGACAGCAAACCCCGGCAGGGTATCACAGTGACATCCACAATAACATGCTCTGCTCTTATCTGATTAAATGTAGACACTGAAAAGTTACCAGTATCACTATGGAAACTGTGCACTGCAAAAGTGTTGGCGAATGACTCCATATCACTTCTCCAGCAACACAATATCACTTGTACATACACGCTGACACAAAAGTGATTGAAAAGTCATGTGGTTTTGAATGTGGTTAGATCAACGCTGCTACTGCCGCCAAAATCACCACACCATGTGCATTCCATTCATTAATGCATTTGAAATACAACCTATACAACCTCGCCTCTGGAATTCGTTACCTAATGACGTCAGGGACTGCCGGACTTTATCACAATTTAAAATTAAATTTGAAAATTTTGTCTTAGTTAATGTTTTTAGGTATCGATAGAAGTATTGATTTGTGTGTTTTTTTTTTCTTTTTCTTTTTTAATCTAGATTAAAATTCCAAGTTTCTTGTTTATGTTAGTTAATTAGTTAGGATACAATTAATTATGACACTTAATCACTCATTTAAAGTTCGTGTAACTGCAACCTGTGTATATTTTTGTGTGGCTTTACTTTGTTTATAGTGTTTTTTCTCTCTCTCTCTCTCTCTCTCTCTTGATTTCTTGTTTAGCTTTATTTTGTACATGGTGTATTTTTTTTTTCTGTTTATTTCTATTATTGTATTTGTATTCCTAGTGTTGTGGAAGAGAAGGCCTGATGGGCTTAACTACACCAGAATATATAAATAAATAAATATAATCGTTTCATTATAACATATAAATATATCCTTTCACATTATTACATGGTTACAAATATTACTTTCACGCCAATTCATCCTAAACACCATTACTTACGATTAATAGTAATTCATTTTTCATGATTGAATAATTGCATCTTGCATATGGTAAATTTTCTCTCATTTGCAACATATATACGACTTCCGAAATGTTTCCACCAAGAACATGTGTTCTTGAGGATTCAACAAAGAAAATAATGAAGATCAACAACATGAAGGCACACCACAAGGCAAGGAAATTGAAGTACAGAAAACCTGTGATCGGTGAGAGGCAGTGAAAAAGGGAAGGAAGAGCGAAAGAGAGGAGAGAAGGAGAGAGGAAAATTACCCTCAAGCAAGTAATTTCTTTCCTCAAATCATACCTTTTCTTGCCTTTCCCCTACCCAATATTATCCCAAATTCTCCTGTCTTATAGTGTCTTGAGGTGAGGATAATTGGTGGCATCCGTGTTCTGAAATTTTCCCACTCTTTCAATATGTCTCTCTGTTCTGCAGGAAGGAAATTTATTGGATCTGCACGTGACTGAGATAAAGGAGGAATGCGTGGACGACAGCTACGATCACACATCAGACATAAAATTTGAAGAATTTATATTGCCCAATAATTTTCCCGTGGTGAAGTGTGAAGCCGAGGTGAGTGGAGCTTATTGGTGTGCTGGCTCTTCTTTTAAATTTTGGGGACAGTAAAAGTATCTGCATGATATTTATTGCTTATTTCTTTGTTGCAGAATAGCCAAAATGAAGCTTGAAGTGTAGTATGACTGTTTTGTTTAGGTTTTGAAGAAAATTTTTTGTTTGATAATATACGAGATCTTACTATATAGAATGAGGTGCCTAATATTGCCATCTTGAATATCGCTTAATGATTGATGTTATCTACTGTATGTGCTTTTTCCTTAGAATTAAAGGCTAGATTTAGGCTCACACATTTAACATACACAAGGTTTGTGAGAATTATAGGAGAATGTGTTTCAACACGATAGTTATTTACGATAAAAGTATTGAAAGTGACATTTTATTTCGTGAGTAGGTATGTTTTTGAAACCAGGCCACAGGTCGAATGTAGCATTATATGAACAAAATATAATCATTTTTAAATGTGTCACAAATTGTCTTTTAGACAGCCATGCGGTAGTGCGACTTCCGAATTGTGTGCCCCGACAGGGCGCCCATCAACGAAGCACTAGTGGACCCTTCATACTGCCCCTATATGCAAGTCTAGGTGCCGAGCCCGGACCAGAGTTCAAGTACATTGACGTAGAACGCGATTTAGTCGCCCTGGTGAACGACTCTACTCGCCGGGGCAGATATATCGCTCCGACGTGTTACCACTGACTAATGGTTGTTGCAGTGTAATCAACCACAAGTCTTCTGGAGCTGTGGGGTCTCGGATTATTCGGCATTCGTGGGCGAGGTCGGAGTTAGCCGGGTAGTCCTACAGTTGTTCAGTGTAGAGTGGGGAGCCACGGGCGGTTATTCACGTGGTAGGGGCATAAAACTGCGGCGCTTATGCGTAATTTGAGAAGGGGTTGTGAAAAGTCCTTAAATATTTTATGCCTTTTGTCAGAGATTCGGTGTGGTGCAGATTGCATAGTGATTTTATCGAGCTCTTATCCGACAAAGCTGGATTATAGCTGTTTTGTTTATGGCTCAGCAAATAAATAAAAATTACGTCTTTTAGATAGCATGTATCGTCTTGGGATATGATTGCTACAGGGACTTTACAAATGAGGTCACTGTATCAGCGACGTAATATTTTACTCTGCTCATATGTTGTTAACCCTTTGCAGCGTAGTGGTTGTTCAGAAGAACCACTGTTTTCTTTCTTTCTTTATTTTATGGCATGGATATTCCAGCAAGAAACCACCTCTTGAGTATACATAGAGGTGCTATCTGTGTTTTTAAATTATGTGCAGAGTTAAAAGGTTGAAAAAAATTGATTGAAGCTTTGTTAAGTTCCATGATATCAAAAACATAAAAAATTAATATGTGCTGCAAAGGGTTAAGCTCCGCTCACAGCCTGAGCACAATTTTTACGACTCCTTTCACCATTCGTTTCTTTACTGCCGATACAGTGAAAATCCACGGAGACTTTGTCCAGCAGGTGTGCGATTTTATGAATTGCTCTCTGAACTCGACATCCATTTACCATCAGTTCGCACACTGGAGTATACCACCACTCCACCGTGGATTATGCGACGTCCTGTGTTTGATATAAGTCTGAGCCGATGTTTTAAGAATTTTCACCAGCTTTTGTGTGTAGACGTCATTTTAGTGAACTTTTATTACATTTCCAAATTATTCTTTAGTTTTTACTGACGGTTCCCGGATAAATGATTGTGTTGTTTGTTCCTTCGTTGCTGATGGACAGATATTTAAATATAAATTGAAGCAATAAACCAGTGTTTTTATGTCAGAAATGTACGCATTTTACAGAGCTGTATTGTTTTTAATTAGACAACCCCTGGGCAGATTCCTTATCTGCTCCGACTCTTTAAGCACTGTTCAGTCCCTGCAGTCTTTGAATTCTTGTGATCCTCTTGTGTTGGAAACCCAGGGGATTTTCCGCGTACTCCTAAGCTCTGATGCTGAGATTGGAGTATGTGGATTCCGGTTCATGTTGGAATCCCTGGTAATGACGCAGCGTATGCTGCAGCAAGGGACGGTGCTATGAATGGATCCGAGGTGTATTGGGGCGAGAGTTGGCAAGATACTCAAAATCACTTGAAATATACAATATGATGGCAGTGGAAAGGAGAATGGTCTGCACAAGAGGAAAACAAACTGCGAAGTATAAAGGATACTCTTCGAGTCTGGGATTCGTCACAAGAGCGTTACGACATGAAGTATTTCTACTCACCCGGTTGAGGATTGGCCACTGTCATCTGACACATGGCCATCTCTTACGTGACGAGCCTGAGCCGGAGTGTGATATGTGCCGTGTTCTACTTACGGTGGAACATATTTTATTGCATTGTAGGAAATATGACCGTGTCCATCGACAATATGAAATTCGGCTGACTCTACGCTTTTGGAAATGATTTTAATTGTGCAAATGGAGTTCCAAGGTTTTTATCTGATACATAACTTGATAGGGTGATTTAGTTTTTATTGGCCCATTTTACTTATTCTGCGGACCCTTTACATCCGAAGGTTACATTTGTTTCATATTTGACTTTACATAGTTAACCTTTCGGACCTTCTAAATCCGAATATTTTGTACAATTTTATTCTTTTTAAATGTACCGTATAATATATCTTCGGAGATGTTTGTTTTATTATTTTATCGTCTCTTTTTAGACACTACCTAAGGTCCGAGAATTGCTCATTTTTATGATTTTTTATGAATTACCTTTTTAATACTGCATTTGTATACTTTATTTTTAAGTGGCAACGTTTTTGTTAGTTCGTGTTAGCATACAGCTTGTTGAATTGTTTGTGTTTTTTTTTAAGAATTTTAGATAAGGGCGCAAATAGTCATAGTTTAAACCTTAGTAACTATCTAACTAGTTTATGAATCAGAGATTTTTACACAGAGAAAAAGATTATTTAATTAGTTACTTAAAGCTTTTTGTCATTGGAAGTAGCAGTAATACAAATTTACTACTTAATAATTCTGCGCATTTAATTAATAATATAGAAAAATAATCTTTTTCCTGTTTTTTTAATCTCATTAATTACTGCAGTCTGAAGTCAGTAATCAGGATATTGAAATTTTTTTATATATATACTACCAACTTAAGAAAAGGAATTATTATCTTTGTTCTCCATACAATTTCAATATTTAATGATAATAAAATTTCGTTAATTTGAAAGATGTTAATGGCTGTAGGCACTTCCTGTAAGCCTTTGCTGACAGCGGGAATTTAAACTTGGCAGTAATCCAGGAACATCCAGAATTTAAGAGCGTGAACGAGAAAAATGTGGTAGTTTATTAAAATGGCTCTAACTAGGTGGAATAGTTTATCATGTTTTAAAAAAATTCACGTATAGTAATTGAGCGTCTTGAAACAAAATTATGAAGTCCAAATTACACTAAAATTGTCCTTAGTTTGATATGCCTCGAAGCATTCGTCGACGGAGAAACCAACATTGCCAATATGGCAGATAAACACACATTGTATTGTTTCTCTCCATCTGTGGAACACACCCACACCTCCTCTGCAGTCTCGTCTTATTCTTATTCGTCTTAGGTGGAATTCTGTGAAAGAGCTTCTCTTTCGTTGAGTTGTGGTGTTATCTGATATTGTACGTTCTTTTCGTTCGCAGTCTCCGAATTTAAGGTATAATCCCTCAACCAGAGAATTGTCAAAGATAAGTGGTCAATTGTTCTGAAACTGCTCGCTGTGGTATTCAGAAGTTGTCTCAAGAGTTTTACGCATCACATAAAACATGATACAAAGGAGGAGAGTTCGGCTGGCGTCGTGAGTCGGGTCTCGGCATAGCTCAGATGGAAAGAGCGCTCAGCGGTCCTGGGTGCGATTCCCGGTGCCGGATCCAATTTTCCTCCAATAATACGTATCTACATAACAGACATTTCAAGTTCATGGAGTTTACCACTATGGCATATGCAATTCTTCTGAAGAGCTTCCCGTACCACAAACTCTTTCCTCTCTACTAAATACGTCTGCAACAGTTGCTCGTCACTGCTGTGAGAGTAACGATTAGTATGCCTGACCATGAAACGAGAGATCCTGAGTTCATATCTTGGTTGGGACAAGTTACCTGATTGAGGTTTTACCGGGGTTTTCCCTCAACTCATTAAGAGCAAGTGATGTGTTACTTTCGGCGCTGGAGCCTGGACTCATTTCGTTGGCATTATCATCTTCATATCATTCAGACGCTGGATAACCACAGCAGTGGATAAAGCGTCGTAAAATAACCCACTGAAAAAAAAAAACAGCTGATCTTAGAGGTCAGTATCTCTCATATGTTTATTATAGTCGAAAACGCATTGTAGGGCTTTTCCTTCTCTATCCCTCTTTTTCTTTGTGTCTGGTTTCATGACTGTGAAATAGAGAGATCAAATTGATTTAGGAAACCCTCGTCTGTTCATTGTTAGAATACCAACGCAATCGGTCCATTGGTTTTCCTACATTGCTGCCAGCTCTGAAGAGTTGCAAACATTAACAGTAGCTGTTGTCTTGTTTGTGTTCGGTGTAATCAATGATGAGTCAATGATATTGTAGTTGTATTGCCAATCTAAGTCACAGGGGACCACAGATATCCAGCTGTAGATTCACAGAATTGGTATGTATCTATTCCAAATTACAATGCTTTTAGCAGCAAGTAATGGTTCGAAGATAAATTTCCATTACATAATGCCAGAGTTTCGTCAATGGATATGTCTTGTTCAGAGTGATAGACACTTTGAAATTTGTTGCTCAGATGTGAAAATATGGGGAAAATATTGTACAGCTTAGGAAGCTCTGTGTAAAGGGAAAGAAGACAGAGGACGGACACTGGAAAGTTTTCTTTTCTCAATCGTACTATCAGGAACTGGAATGCTTTACCTGCAGACTTACTAAAGGCTTTACCAACAACCAAAAACGTATTTAAAAATAGGCTTAAGGACTTTACTAATAGACGGTAATTATACACAGTATTTAAAGGATGTAATTGATATTTTGTTATTGAAGTGTTGTATCAGTGAAGAATTATGTTGTGTCAGTGAAGTGTGTTGTGTCAGTGAAACGTGTTTCTGTCAGGGAAGCTTTATAGTTTATAGTGGCAGTGCAAAGTATTTGAACAGTGAAATGTTTTTGAAGTGTTAGTGAAATCAGGATAGAATCAGTGAAATGTGTCGTAGTTCCAGTGCAGTGAGTGAGTTGACAGCGAAATGAGTGTAATGTGGAAAGGTACTTGTGCAGATATGAACATATCATACTCGTGGGTTTTAGTTCGAACTTAGATTTAAGTTAAAAATTAGATTTATTTTAAATGTTATTTTAAGTGATAGCCTAGTGCTTCATTTAATTTAGGATATTATTATTATTATTATTATTATTATTATTATTATTATTATTATTATTATTATTATAAATTATTGTTAGTATTAATTATTGGTATTATTAAGTGTATTTGTAATTAACAAATTTATTATTGTCATTATTGAGTGTAATTAGTTACCACTGCCACCGGGTATATACCCATTGCAGTGTGAATAAATACATACATACATACATACAACTAACTGTTGTTAAAGTTGTCAGCAAATTGAAGGAATTTACATAGTAGTACGAGCCTGTCCCTAGATATCATGTCACCAAACCCTGGAGTAGTTAAGCCTATTATTCTTATTGTGGAGAACTATGGCGTTATTGTTGGTTTGTTCACTGCTCTCATCACCATAAATAAGACAGTGACAATGTAATATTTCACTAAGAACCACAGGAAACCAAATTCCCATGGGAAACCTACGGGACAAGATCTGTGAGGCAATAAATTTTTGCTCATAACGATTGGCATCAGCAACAATGGTGTCGATCAAGTCCAGTTTAAAACAAAACACACCTACCATGTAGTGCATATTTTCGTTTCATTGTTGTCAGAGAAAACATCACTATTGGCAATATGATTGTCCATACTTTCCCACTTTTGAGAAAAATGTTCACTTTCTCTCTTGTCAGCTAATGCAACGTCGTCATTATCAGCCTGTTCCTAGTCTTTTCACAAAATCAATGATCAAGTGGTCAACAATGTCATCTTCATTGTAATTGTCACTAGATTCCTCAGTTGCTTTACACTGTTCATACTAACTTGCTCGCACTCCGTCGTGTAGATAGAACTGCGCGTCAGACTCAAGAAGGCCCTTGGACTGACTTTGATTATGTCCAGACGAGGGGGAAAAGTAAATATCAAAACAAAGAGATCACACATGGCTGTGGACAACTTCATTTATTATGGCAGCACAAATCAAAACTACGAATTCTGAGAGCAAATTTCAGCTTCAGATTCATAAGAAAATGATACTGTCTGATTTGTTTTCTACACTGTTTTGTTGGGCACACTATTTATCGTTTTCTTAACGAATTATTTCTCTCGACAGTGTTCTTAATCCTGAACTCTACTTTTCCAGCTACCTTGATAATTGTGTACGTAAACTACAGCCGGCCAGTCTCCAACTCTGACATTTCTCTTAGAAAGAGGAGAGAGAACGAGAGACAAAGATAGTGACCAGCATTGCCAACCTGTGGCGTTTTGAAGTTGTGAAAAGAACCTCGAAATTCCACTGTGAATGAAACTATTCTGCTAAATTTTAACCTTAAAACACTTTGGTTCGGTTTAAAGTAATGTTTTTAATTCTATTGTAATTTTTTTTAATTGGGTTATTTCACGACGCTATATCAACATCTATATTCTTATGTAAATTCTTATACTGAACAACAATGTAATTTATTGTCACAACAATAACTCTTCACTCTCTACAATTTAACTTCACTCCCGTCAACAATGGGAATTACTCTCCGCACAGCAACACAGCGTTCGTTATTGCACTCCACAAACGACAATGACAATTTACTTGGACTGTTAACAACAATGAACTGTTAATCTTAACGAATATTCACAAAGCACTATTTACAACACAGAACTGTCAGTTCTCATTTCACAGTTCTTCTAGCTCAGTCACTCGAGTTCACAGTATCTCGAACCACAGACCTTCAGAGACAGTCCACTGTACTTGAACTCAGGTCCCTCCAACTGCGGTCCACTGCACTCGAACTCAGGTCCCTCCAACTGCAGTCCACTGCACTCGAACTCAGGCCTTCGGATGCTGACACAGTTGCGGACGCACACTCAAGTCGAACTCCGGTACACAAGACTGGCTGGCTTGCTCAGTTCACTGGCTTACTGAGTGAACTAATCATGAATCAATCAATCACTGTCCGAGTTCACTCGCGTTTCTTCTTTTATAACCACAGCGACGTGGACTGGAAAGTTCGAATTCGCGATTTTTCCACTTCGACGGACTTCTCGGCCTCTCTAGGCAAGCAGAAGATGCGCGCGCAACCTGCCTCGACGCGTAGGCCCTTTCCCCTCTCTTCTCTCCGCCGCGCGCCGTCCCTCAGTGCTCCGTGGAGCCCGTGTCGACTCACGCGCGATCTGCTCTCTTGCGGGACGCTGGTCGTGAGTTCGAATGTCGCGTCGCTGTCACAATATTTAGCGTCTGAATGAAATGAAGGTGATAATGCCGGTGAAATGAGTCCGGGGTCCAGCACCGAAAGTCACCCAGCATTTGCTAGTATTGGGTTGAGGGAAAACCCCGGAAAAAAGACCTCAACCAGGTAACTTGTCCCGACCGGGATTCGAACCCGGGCCACCTGGTTTCGCGGTCAGACGCGTTGACTGTTACTCCACAGGTGTGGACTATTGTAATTTGCTGTTACAAGACTTGAGTTCTGATATGCGAAGATTAATTCAATCGCAGTTTGCAATGCTGGGGGAGAGGCGAGCACTAGACGTTAAAGTTGTCTGCTAGAACCAACCAGCTATGAGCGTCTGATGTATTTAGCGCGATGTTGCCACTTCTTTTTTATACGAAGCACATGGCGAACGAGTCGTTAGTTCTTTGTGTAATAGTACAGGCGAAGTAGTTGTGTTGTTTTGTGCTTGAGTGATTTACGGTGCCTGCAAACTTTATTATTGATATAGTAATATGGCCAGTGGTTCATCAGAATCGAAAAAAAAAAAAAAATCGGCTCTTTTAAGAGCCAAAGTCATGAATTTATATATGCAGATTGCGTGAATATTTTAAGAAGGAGCAAGACAATGGAGAATCTCTTCTCCCTGTTACGAAAGTGGTAGATAGAGTTTGTGAAGCTTTGAAGTTGCGAAAGACAACCGTTAAAAGTGTGGCGTCTTTCCAGCGAATAGGGATTATAAAGAATGGACACTGAGCGAATTTTCCTGTGTTTTGTTTCTCTGTGCGCCAGCAGCTAGTTCCACTTTCAAGCGCTAGAGGTAGTGTAATCGAGCATACGCTAAGATAATTATTGCATAATCCAGTAATGCTTTGCTTCAAATAAATTCAAGTTAACAGCTTTTCCTTATTTCTCAGTGACAAACTAGTTGTAATAATAATATTTTATATTTCAGATATCATAAATTATATTATAAAATAATATAATACATTATAAAATTAATTATCGAATTCGTTTAATATTTGTATATAATATAATAAAGGTATATGGTTTTACTTCTCGTAAGAGTTTTGTTTTTCCATTTTCAGCGCTATCAAATCATTACATATTTTAATTGTTGTTGGGGTCAACGTCTGAACTCTCATTATAAGAGAACTCTAGAGTCCAGACATTACAGTTAATGAAGGATTTATTATTTTATGGATCCAATTTATTTTATTTGAGTACATAATGTACCTAGATGTATTAATTGTATGTGTTATATTTCCGCTGTGTCGACTGCTAGCTGGTGTGATGTCAGCGCCAACTCTAGGGAGAAAGCAGAATCTGACGCTCTAGCTGGCTTGAAGGTCATTGAAATCGGTCCGGCTACATCAAAGGTACCGACGCGAAGTGTCCATTCTTTATAATCCCTATTCGCTGGTCTTTCCACTTGAGTATTGACAGATTCTAAGGAAAGTAGAGTCTGTTTCATTATAAAGATAATGATATTCTCATAGCCAGTGGTAATATCCTGTAGGCGTATGTATAATTTACATATGTGTTCGCATTAGTTTTTATTCTGCTATCATTGTTTAGCTGTGTACATTAACGAATTATGCGATCTATGTTTGTGTAAAATGATTTATATACGCATTATTATTTTTTTTTTTTGTGATTATGCTAGCTGTGTACATTGATGAAGGCTGTGATCTAAGTTATATGTAAAATGATTTACAAGCATGCCTATGCGTTCGAATTAGTTTTTATTCCGTGCCACAAAATCGGCCGGCGAGCACGTGACACTTTTCATTCTGTCTATAGGTATTGGCAACACTGTCTCCCTCGGTCACGAGAAATGTCAGGGCCGGAGAACGACCGGCTGTACTGTAGTAAATTACCGGTAGTAAATGTAATTCCGTAGCAGTTCTTCATATATTATAAGTTCTCATTTTCATGGCCTTTTGTTCGGCTCACATTTCACTTGTAGACTTCTTAATTATCTTGCGTTCATTTCTACACCAGAAATGGTACCACCCTCTCCGATATACTCCCATTTATTATTTGCAGGAAGAGTCATTTGGCCTGTGTAAAGTGAAAGAGGAGTCTTTGCTGAAAGTTACGACAGTGGAATCTGAAGTGTTGACTGAGAGGTGAGTGGAGGTTCATCTGTTCATTTTGTGCCTGTTAGCTAGTAGTGCATGAATCTTACCTGTTACCATGACACTTAAGAAGATCACTGCGAGATCTCCTGTAATTGTCGACCATCACTACTCATGGGTGTGGTGGCGTTAGTGTTGTATTAGAGAAGTGCAGATATATTGTAGAAATAAAAAAAATGCAGTGATTAAAACTTCAAAATCCTTTTCATTATTATTCAAAATTTGAAAATGTATAAATTCAGTGTGCCACTTTTCAAGAGGCATAATACTTCTTCAGTTCTTTAGATGAGGAAATAATTGGCATATAAATGTTCCGATACGACTTTAGTTTTGGTGTACAGGACGGCATATTCACAGAAGTGTATTTGCAGTCGTTTTACTTAGTTTTTATTTTGTGGTATCACGATACGAGTTATAATTTTCGAGGAATGTAATTTGAATGCATAGTAGAGGATTGGAATTTTTCCCAGATATTCTATGTCAAATGCTTATATTCAGTTTGTAATGTAGGAATTTACTACACTGCACCAAATCTTTGCTCTCAGGAGAGTCACAACTTTGACAAATGGTATCTTCATTACAGCATTTTGTACACTGACGAGATTCAAGAACCGCAGAAGAAACACACAAATCCGGAAAATTGTGTCTCCTCAGGGAACACTAGTTACGAAAGTGCCCTTCAATCGGAGGTTCACAACCACTTGCATGGAAGAAAGAAAAATATGCTGTCCGAGTCTGATCCTCACACTGACAAATGGACCATTCAATGCGATGTCTATTCAGAACGTTTCTCAAAATCTGCAAAACTTGAAAGCCATGTACATACACTGACTGCCGAAAAGCCATTCAAATGTGAAACATGTGGTAAATGTTTCAAAGATCGTTACTATCTAAACACACATACACGCTCGCACACTGGCGAAAAGCCATTCAAATGTGATACTTGTGGTAAATGTTTCGTAGATCGTTGCTATCTAAACACTCATGTACGCTCGCACACTGGCGAAAAGCCATTCAAATGCGGTAGTTGTGGGAAAAGTTTCTCACAGTCTGGAAATCTTAGAACTCATGAACGCTCACACACTGGAGAAAAGCCCTTCAAGTGTGATACCTGTGGTAAATGTTTCAAAGGTCTTTGTTATTTAAACACCCACATACGCATTCACACTGGCGAAAAGCCATTCAAGTGCGACAGTTGTGGAAAATGTTTCGCACAATCGGGAAATCTCAGAAGCCATGAACGCTCACACACTGGCGAAAAACCTTTCAAATGTGATACTTGTGGAAAATTGTTCACTGTATTGTGGTCTCTAAGAACGCATATACGCTCGCATAAGGGCGAAAAGAAATTCCGATGTGATAACTGTGGTAAACTTTTCTCAAAACTTAGTAATCTTAGGAAACATACACGCACTCATACTGGCGAAAAGCCTTTCAAGTGCGATTACTGTGGAAAAAATTTCTCAGAAATGGGACATCTCAGAACTCACGTACGTACTCATACGGGCGAGAAGCCTTTTAGATGCGACACTTGCGGAAAATGTTTTTCACATTTAAGCTCTCACAAAATTCACATGCGCACGCACACTGGCGAAAAGCCATACAAATGTGTTACCTGTATGAAATGTTTCTCAGTTTTGGGATCTCTCAAAATTCATATACGCACACACACTGGCGAAAAGGCAGTCAAATGAGATGCATGTGGGTAACGTTTCTTCATATTGAAGTTTCTTCGAATACGTGTAATAATAATAATGATGTATTTTAGGTGGCAGAATTAAGGCCATAAGGCCGTCTCTTCCACTTAACCAGCAAAAAGTATACATACATATGAATTTACAGACTACAAAGATTACAATAATTTGATTTCGTTAAAATTTACGTGTATAGAAATAGCTGCTTATGAGTTACACAGTAAAATACTATGAATTATTAAATAATGAGATACAAACTGTGTAGCAGAATTAAACTAAAATACATAGATAGTTAATATATTTCAAATAATTTTTGATAAGAAGAAGAGATTATTATGAGACAATTGTGAAAATAAAGCGCTATCAGGATGCATGTATAAAGAATGAAGTTACCGTGTAGTCAGTGACCGTTAAGTCTGTAATTAGAGTGAGTTGCTAACAAAGTTATACTTAAAGGTATTTTAAAAATGTTTACTGTCTTGCACCCACACTTGCGAAAGGCCATTCAAATGTATTATGTGACAGAAACGCTTCACGGAATCAGGCTTAGCCACCGGCGTGGCTCAGTTGGTTATGGCACTTTCCTGCCGGTCTGAAGTTACGTTCGGGCGCGGGTTCGATCCCCGCTTGGGCTGCTTACCAGATTGGGTTTCTTCCAAGGTTTTCCCCTACTGTAATGTGAATGCAAGGTAATCTATTACGAATACTCGGCTTCATCTCGCCAAATATCTCGCTATCACCAATCTCATCGACGCTAAATAACATAGTAGTTGGTACAGCGTCGTTACACAACCAACTAAAAAAATCAGGTTTTCTCAGAACACAAGAACGCACGCTTATTGGCGAAAAAACCTTTTCCATTCGATACATCTGAGAAATGTTCCTCATTATCGGACTCTGTGAGGATTCATGTACATATGCGCACGAGTGAAATGCCGTTGGAATGTGTTACCAGTGGGAGAGGTTTCTCAAATATGTAACATATTGTGGGAAACCATGTACATATGTACAAGGCAAAAGGTCATTCAAAGGAGATACGCGTGACTAACTTTCTTATATTCGGGACATCACAGAAACTATATACGTATGCATGATGTCGAAAACGCATTCAAAATTGATACCTGAGGCAAAATTTTTCTCAGTCTAAGTATGCAGAAACTCTGTCGAAAAGTCATTTAAATACGATGTTTGTGTCTTCTTTGTGTACTGATATTGTTATAGGAATTAATACAAACATATATGCTTCTGTGTATGACGACCAAACAATAAGCATCGTGTACTTTTTTGAAAAGGGAGAGACGCACTGTGGATAAAATATGAATTATATCCATTGCACTTAGTTTAGTAAATGTGAATTGCATCTGTATTATCTTCATTTAGTGCCGCCCACAAAGATCCAGAAATTATTGAGACCAGTTAAGGACGACCTTGTTCTTAGGGCACTTGGTGTCTAAAATACGTTGTGAGTGTGATAAATACTACACTGACCAGATGGGACATACCACTATGGAACGCTGCAAGGTACATGAACACAATAGAAGACTATATTACCCCGATACAACACAGCCTGGAAATGGACGACAAAATAGATTTTGATGCCACCACCGTTCTGGACTGGGACCTGGTCATCAAGGGAGCCATCGAAATCCAACTAGATGCCAATAATTTCAACAGAGACAGAGGCTTACAGCTGAGCACAACGTGGAAACCTGCCCTCAACGAGAACAAGTCAAGCGGTCAAGGCTAGGAACTAGCTTCTGATTGGCCTGCAGCAGGAAGCCATACTAACTGCTAAACATATTCCCACAGCACTTCAATCCCTGAAGAAAGCAGAGCTAGTCATCATAAGCATTGAAACCACAGTCCAACTCTTCTGGCTGAGAACCCGAGAAGACTTTTTAGGGGGTAAATCATTTTCACCATGTTTTACATAATAAGCTTAGTAGCTTCACCACTGTTGTCGTGCAATGTTTGAATGTGAGAAAAGTAACCAAGACGCTACAAAATTCGTCTTATTCTATATGAAAAACTAATCGTAAAATGCGTGCTAAAATCCTTAAGTGGTTAAAACATAAAGAAGTGGAAGTGGAGGACAGCGAATATTTTCATAACAAAACAGAACAAACATAACCGGCTGCTTTCTGTGTAGCAAACATCGGCGAACTCGAATTTCGCCATACTTGACAAACTTGACCTGAACATACCACCTGTAAAGCACGATGCTATTAACCTCTATGCTACAAAGTTATGTTACGAGAACGACCTCCAAATCTCCAACATAAATACACTTTCATTAATAGAAACCCCACACTAGATGGCATTAACAACGATGTTAAGGCCCGTAACACACTTGCAGGGTTTTCGCCAGCGAGAAATGTGTTGCGAGAAAATTAAAAAAATTGATAACATGAATTCAAATCGACGTCCACACACTGGAAGAAATTCTCGTTCGAGGCAAAAACCTCGCGCGAGTTTCTCGCTGGAATCGGTAGCTCAGCGAATTTTCTTGAAACATTTATCAAAGATGTTTGACAATACTCTTTATGACGATTGAATGTAGGAAAATATTTCACAGGTGGCGATGAATTGCTTTGTTTTTATTTGAAAACGAGGAAAGATGGCTGATAATTGCAGTCAGAAACTTATCGAACTTGTACGATGTCACCCGTACGCCTATTTACATGATACGCGGGATGAAAACTATAAAAATACGAAACTTAAAGAAGAAATCTGGAGATAAATATCAGATTATATGAAAATAAATACGGCTATATTCTATTTTGATGAGATTTAATAGTATTAATTAAACATATGAATTAATGTATCTATATGTCTTAACAGTTTATATAATTTTAATCAGAACATAGCAAAGAATCCCCTATCCTATCATGAATGGCAAAAAACTGTGGTCCATTCAACATGAAATAATCATTCAAATCGAAACCAGTGTCCAAAACTCGCCCTTATTTTCGTAAGTTACAATGTGATTTTCAGACAATTCTGGCTTTAATTTTAGGCCTACTTTTTTTTTCATTAACAAAACATATTCATGTAACTCCATTTCCTCATCTGATTACTCTGATTCAACATAGCGTTCGTACGTAGTTTGTACAGTACGACAATATATTTACAGGTTATATATTTAAGTACGACAATATACTTACAGGTTATATATTTAAGTACGACAATATACGTAAATACATAACCTATAATATTTCCCCCATCGAGTCATTACTATAATCAGAAAAATGCTTTCTGCATGAAGGCAGTGCATAGATGATCATAGCGAGGTATGATCTGTGATAGCGAGAACTCGCCAAGTGTGTGGAGGACAGCGAATAGGGATTATAAAGAATGGACACTGAGCGAATTTTCCTGTGTTTTGTTTCTCTGTGTGCCAGCGTATAGTTCCACTTTCAAGCGCTAGAGGTTAGTGTAATCGAGCACACGCTAAAATAATAATTGAGAATAGAGTTGAGACAGGTTGAGACACAGGATCCAAACATCGCCTACCTTATTGCATAATCCAGTAACGCTTTGCTTCAAATAAATTCAAGTTAACAGCTTTTCCTTATTTCTCAGCGACAAACTAGTTGTAATAATAATATTTTATATTTCAGATATCATAAATTATATTATAAAATAATATAATACATTATAAAATTAAATATGGAATTCGTTTAATATTTGTATATAATATAATATAGTTATGTTGTTTTACTTCTCGTAAGAGTTGTGTTTTTCCATTTTCAGCGCTATCAAATCATTACATATTTTAATTGTTGTTGGGGTCAACGTCTCAACTCTCATTATAAAGGAACTCTAGAGTCTAGACATTACAGTTAATGACGGATTTATTATTTTATGGATCCAATTAATTTTATTTGAGTACATAATGTACCTAGATGTATTAATTATATGTGTTATATTTCCGTTGTGTCGAGTGCTAGCTGGTGTGATGTCAGCGCCAACTCTAGGGAGAAAGCAGAATCTGACGCTTTAGCTGGCTTGAAGGGCATTGAAATCAGTCCGGCTACATCAAAGGTACCGACGCGAAGTGTCCATTCTTTATAATCCCTATTCGCTGTGGAGGAAGACTCTTCGCCTCTTTCTCGCAACACATTTCTCGCTAGCGAAAACTCTTCAAGTGTGTTACGGGCCTTATTCAGAGTATTGAAAACAGGGTTTCAGCAGACGTTCCCTTAACACGACACAGTTAACCAGCATTGAGTGAAATCAACAGTAAGCAGTGAACCGTCAGCGCAGTGTACCTCCTTCAATTTTACTAACGATATCCATATAGGATAATGTTAATGGGTTAGTGTTTTATTACTTGAGAACATCACATTGCCAATTCAAAAGTAGCAATGAAGACGCGAATTAGGCACAAGGTCAGTACCTACTAAAATGACCTATTATCTACTGGTAGTGCTCCCTCTATCTACAAAGACGTTCATTGCATTTACGATACAGCCTGGGGCTTATAGCGTGGGGGGGACAGGCAAGCCCCCTCCGCTGCCCCCCAAGATACCTTCGCCATAACCCTTCTATATTAGTACTGAACCGTCAAAAACCAACATAATGCATAACAAACATAGATAAGAGTATCAGAGTTAACAGTAATGCCTACGAGATGTAAGAGTAGTTCAAAAGTGACATATGTGAACAGCTGGCGTGTTCTACGCAATTACCACACGCCCGCTCTGGTATTGTGCACTTAAGTCTACATTTAGAATCTGTACTTTATGTATCACATTTCAAATATTATACTTGTGTAATATTTAAATAGAATTATACAATTTAATCATTTAGGTATTAAATGTGTTTTTATTCCTATAAATATTGCAATTTCGTAGCACTTCTTACTCTAGTTACTATATATACCGGGTGTTTCAGACCACCTCTCGAAAACTATATGATACTGGTTGTTCATAAAAAAATTTAGATGACCAAAACCTATGTAACGAATCGATTGGTGGTAGTACTATTTCCCGTAACAAACCGGAAGTATACTGTTTTCGCTGTAAGAAAAATCCTAATGTAAACATAAGCACGTTGCTGTCATACCCGTGATTGGCTCCCAGTCGAAACACTCACAGGACGCAGGAAAATATAGTTCGTATTAGGAAACCATAATCTTGTATTATTTGAGAATAAAAAATTGAATTCTAGTTGTTAAATACGATGAAACATATAACTTCACTTGTATGTAAAACGCTATGTAAAAGAAAAGCTACTTTTATATTTTGTTATGTACTGTGAACGCGGATGAATACCAACAGTAATACCGAGATAGTCTGTTCTTGAAAAGAGCTGGCGTCACTTGAGCTCGTAGTTCACGTAAGCACGTGGTACTGAAGTATGGCTTCTGCATTCTCAGTGTTTGTGGTTATTAATCATAAGAGTGGAAACCCTCTCAAAAACGAACAAAAACAAAATAGTCTTAACTGTATATAATAAGTTATGTGAGTTTTAATTACAGTAATTATAAAGTAAATGTTTCCTGAGAAAACGAATGCATAGTAGTGAGGTTAGGCCTACTTGACGAGTAACGGGAAATGTTTAACATGAAACAGAATGTACAACAGTAGGCGGGAACACGTACTGAGAATCTATGGCGCCAAACAGCGGCCAATGAAGCCTCACTTCAGTCACGTGCTATTGTTTACATTAGGATTTTTCTTACAGCGAAAAGATTATAGGGTACCTGTACGTCAACTTCGAAATTTCAAATGAGAACATGGATCATTCTAGGTACCATTGGAAACTACATTTAAAAAGAAACAACTTTTACTGAAGCTTTTTTTGTCTAACTTTTATTGTTTACTTACAAAGCAACAAAAATGGTACCTTCTGAGAAATCCTGTATGTTGTTTATATACGTATACTATTCATAGCAAGTTTTCAAAATATACGCCACCCTGTGCCTAATGTTCTGTTCACCTCCTAACATCCGTGATTGAACTTCATCACAGCTGAGAGACCCACAGGCTTCTCTAATTCTTTGTTTCATGTCTTATCTAGTTGTTGCACGCACCTGGTAGATCATATCTTTAATTCTCCCCCACAAGGATTACCATTAGACTCAGGATTGCACCATAATACAGTGTTTAGAATTCTGAAAGACAAATTTCATTCATGCCATATTGATCTCCATCAGGAAGTTGGGGGACATGACTTCCAAACTCGTGTTGATTTCTGCGACTGGTTTCTAAACACGGACTGTGATTTCGAGCTCAGAATTCTGTGGACTGATAGGCAATTTTCAAAAGTTATGGTCAGGTGAATCTTTACAATGCCCATTACTGGTCTCCGGTTAATCCACACTGGCTACGTGAAGTGGATTACCAGCACGTGTGGAGTCTCAACACATGTGGCCGTGTGCACCATTCTCGATCATCTAGCCCATTTATCAGCAATCACGGTAACATGGTTAATTCTTGACAATGATCAAGTTATAGATGCGGTGCACCGACATTTTCCCTCGATCAACTCAGTACTGTCAGCTGACGGTACGCTCGCTTGAGAAGAATCATCTGAGCGCTAGGTTACCGCGTATAAAACAGCGAACGAACGCACTCTGTCAATTATCGCTTCGTTTTTGTTTGTCGGACTGCTTTCAAACATTCTCGCAGTTTTGAAATAACAAGTTTCAATAATCGTGGAAGAAAAAAAGAAAAGAGCACCGAACTTCTCACAGTTCGAAGTGGGAATTCCTTTAGAACTCGACAGCAATTATGCATCCATATTACAGAATAAAAGTACTGACGGAAGTTTTCTAAGAGAAAAGCAGGCTACCTGGTTGGATTTAACCTCACAATTCACATGAGGTATACGTGTTTACATAATTTGTAACGTAATTTATACAGTGGTTATTTCATATTATTGATAATAATTGGGAAATTTCAGTATACGGATACCTCACTGACAATTATCTTCAAATAGGCTACTAAAAAGAGCAGATTTGTGTTTGTCGAATGCTCATCATCTTGCTTACGAAAAGACACATTTCAGTGCCAATAATTTATTTGGGAAAATTTCAGTATACGGATACCTCACTGACAATTATCTTGAAATAGGCTACTAAAAAGAGCAGAGTAAGCAGTGCTGTCCCATGTGCACTATAATGCAGCAAGAGGAGATAGAGAGCATACCCGCTAGCAGCTACGAGTGCACCATGGTGCACTACGTTTTCCGCGGGTAAGGGACGCTAGCCCCAGGGTGCTCTGTGCTGACGACCCCTGTACTAGACTGTGCCCTGGGCTTCTATGTCTGGAGTTGTTTGGAAAAATAAAGTAGGTCTATTTAGTCAATTGTTTGTCACTCAGTCTTAGATACGTACTGTTAGGAACAATTTGGTTATATTACCAGTACTCAAATTCGAGGGCTTAATGTGAAATTAACGTAACTATAATCGATATTTTATTCACAACAAAATTCTTAACAGACAATATGCTTATATCACATGAACTATACCATCATGTTTTGTAATTACAAATTGTAATATACGGTATACAAGACTGTTCGGAGCTGAGTTAGGATTTTTTGTGACCAAGTAGAAGAACGAATTATCAACACCTGGTGTAAAAACCTGAAAAAAAAAATAATTTTTTTATTAACACCTAGGTATTTTCATTACAAATTAATCAACTAAATATATTCACAATCCATAAATATCTTATGTTACCAGAAAAGTTTTATGATCCTCCTTCTGAGTCAGCTAACAAAGAGTGGAGTCCACATATGTGGAGTAACGGATAGCGCGTCTGGCCGCGAAACCAGGTGGCCCGGTTCGATTCCCGGTTGGGCCAAGTTATCTGGTTGAAGTTTTTTCCCTCAACCCAATATGAGCAAATGCTGGGTAACTTTCGGTGCTGGACCCCGGACTCATTTCACCGGTATTATCATCTTCACCTCATTCAGACGCTAAATAACCTAAGAGGTTGGTAAAGCGTCATAAAATAACCCACTGAGGAAAAAAATATAGAGTGGACTCACTGGCTGAAAACTTTTGATAATTTATTTGCACTGTTATCTATTAGCGTGGGGAAATATCGACGTTTCACCTATGAATACTATAATATACTACAATGTAATAATGATGCAATATCACACTGTGGTCAGATCATTGACTAGATACAGTATGGTGGGTATATAATTTCGAATTCATGTTTTGATGCAAATAGCTTATCTGTGAAATTTAATTCCACTTCCTGGTGTTTGTAAGCTGCATAGTATTTCACCATTAGAACGGCAAAATTAAAGAAATATAATTAAATTATAATTGAAGATGCACTTCTTTCTTTTTGCGAGTTAGGAGAGAGAGAGAGAGAGAGATACACTTCAGGTGTACCAATAGTACGGAAGTTACACGTCGCAATTTTTTTAGATTTGTCTACAGTTGTGTATCCAGTATATTGTTGACATCACTTGTCCCGACGCGACTTTATTTTCGCCTTTTTCTAACAATAAAGTTTGCTTTCATCTCCAAGAGAAACTACTACTATCCTATGAAATTTTATTATGCTCTTTCTTGCCATTTCGCTATCAATAAATACCACGATGAATGATTTACTGTGAATCCAAAACGAGAAATTTAACGAAAACAATGGGAATGGTGCAAAACCTTGAAATGTTTGGAAACACGCTCAACAGTTGCCATGGCATCCAGCCACTCCCACTAATGCGGGCCATTTAGAAAATGATATAATATATCTGCGAAAATTAATGGCAGATTCCATTTCATTTTTCAGGCTTTTGGTATGCCTTGCATATACACTTATGACCGTTGCTTACGAGACACACTTACGACACAATTTCCTATGCATGCGAAACTGCTATCACGGCTTGGATGATAATCTCATCGTGATCATTCAGGGGCATAAAGTTGCAATGTTGTTCGTATAATATGTATTAACATTGGTTGTGGCTAATGCTGCAGACTAACATCTATAACAGGTTTATAAATCCATTATATTGTTCCACAAAGGTAAGTATACTGTTACATTGGTTCTATATATATGCGTAAGTTACACCATCTATTCTTCATAAACGGACACAGGCCATAACCAAGACGGAACGTTTGGAGTGAATAACATCCATACTTGCCGCCTGTATTTCAATCCAACTTTCTGCTATCGGACTGCTCAAAATGAAATAATTTATTTAATTCCTTGCATTAGTATATAAAATTTGACAACACGAAGACATATTCACATTTGAAACTTTTATGCTATGCACATTAATCGTTACCTAATGACGTCAGGGACTGCCGGACTTTATCACAATTCAAAGTTGAATTGGAAAATTGGTGAATGTAGAGTATCCAACGCCCACTAAAAGAATATTTCACTTTTATCACTGCCAATGTTGCGCTATAATCGTATATGCAAGGTAGGCTATAACAAAAACCTAAACTAACCAAACCTAACCTGTCAAAGAAACAAGAAGTTATACTAAATATGTGTAAAATTGGCCCATGTCTCTCTAGTGGGCGGCACATAAGTAACATTGACCTTTATTTCTATTATTATATTTATTGTTTTGCTTTATCAAATTGCTAGGTAAAATCCAAGATCTAGTCGCTATTTTCCTGGACCAATGGGAGAACGATGAGGTAATATATGACGTCACGCAGGATGCTAATATTAGACAATATGAATTAAATCGACATCCTCACTACTCCCTCTTTTCATTCTACCATCCTACACCACTTCATTACCCTCCTCTTTCTCACATATTTTCTTCTACCTTTCACCATCTACCTACTTTATTCTACAAATCACTTCATATGAAATTGAAATACACAACTTAGCTTCGAATACGTAGGGATTCAATCCCAGGACCTTTCGTGTACTAAACAATCATAGCTGAAATGCTACGAATTCGTCGATGAACAACCCCTTAAAAATTATACTTAGACACAATTAACATAAAATACTTCCAAACGCATTATATATACAACTTCATTATTATGTAATGAAACTGAATTCATTAGTTAGCTACTGACTTTCTTATATTAAAATATAAGAAATAGATCACAAACTATTTAACTTGTATTATACAAAATGTAATATCATAAATATGCAATAGATGGCATTACTCCACTTATCCACAGTCAATTGTCTTATTATACTTATTTACTTACTTACAAATGGCTTTTAAGGGACCCGGAGGTTCATTGCCGCCCTCACATAAGCCCATCGGTCCCTATCCTGTGCAAGATTAATCCAATCTCTATCATCATATCACACCTCCCTCAAATCCATTTTAATATTATCCTCCCATCTACGTCTCGGCCTCCCTAAAGGTCTTTTTCCCTCCGGTCTCCCAACTAACACACTATATGCATTTCTGGATTCGCCCATACGTGCTACATGTCCTGCCCATCTCAAACGTCTGGATTTAATGTTCCTAATTATGTCAGGTGAAGAATACAATGCGTGCAGTTCTGCGTTGTGTAACTTTCTCCATTCTCCTGTAACTTCATCCCTCTAAGCACCTTATTCTCAAACACCCTTAACCTATGTTCCTCTCTCAGAGTGAGAGTCCAAGTTTCACAACCATACAGAACAACCGTTAATATAACTGTTTTATAAATTCTAACTTTCAGATTTTTGGACAGCAGACTGGATGATAAGAGCTTCTCAACCGAATAATACACGCATTTCTCATATTTATTCTGCGTTTAATTTCCTCCCAACTGTCATTTATATTTGTTACTGTTGCTCCAAGATATTTGAATTTTTCCACCTCTTCAAAGGATAAATCTCCAATTTTTATATTTCCATTTCGTACAATATTCTGGTCACGAGACATAATCATGTACTTTGTCTTTTCGGGATTTACTTCCAAACTGATCGCTTTACTTGCTTCAAGTAAAATTTCCGTGTTTTTCCTAATCGTTTGTCTATTTTCTCCTAACATATTCACGTCATCCGCATAGACAAGAAGCTGATGTAACCTGTTGAATTCCAAACCATGCCTGTTATCCTGAACTTTCCTAATGGCATATTCTAAAGCGAAGTCAAAAAGTAAAGGTGATAGTGCATCTCCCTGCTTTAGCCCGCAGTGAATTGGTAAAGCATCAGATAGATACTGACCTATACGGACTCTGCTGTATGTTTCATTGAGATACATTTTAATTAATCGAACTAGTTTCTTGGGAATACCAAATTCAATAAGAATATCATATAATACTTCCCTCTTAACCGAGTCATATGCCTTTTTGAAATCTATGAATAACTGATGTACTGTACCCTTATACTCCCATTTTTTCTCCATTATCTGTCGAATAGAAAAAATCTGATCAATAGTCTATCTATTACGCCAAAAACCGCACTGATGATCCCCAGTAATTTCATCTACTTACGGAGTTAATCTTCTCAAAAGAATATTGGACAAAATTTTGTACGACGTCAACAAAAGTGATATTCCTCGAAAGTTACCACAGTTGGTTTTGTCCCCCTTTTTAAAAATAGGTACAATTATGGAGTCCTTCCTGATGCATCATAGAAGACTATAAACGTCCGCGAATTATTCAAAGCCATAGGCACAGATAACGAAAGTAGTGTAAATTGATGCATCGAACAAGGATTAATTCCAGATAAAACATAAAAAACTTGTACTAATTGTGGTTGTGCCAGGCTGGCACTTAATCTGCTACCATTTGTGCCACTCGTCAGATATAAAGGCTTTGAGTTTAGGAGGAAGTGGAAGTGATGGAATAACAAATGCAAGTTTATAGCAAACAGTGTAATTGACGAAGCGATAAATAAACAATACAGAAATTAATTGATGTGATACATAAATGATGAAGTTAATTAAGAAAACACTGTAACAAATTATAATCTAAGAATAGTATTGCATATGCTATTCACCAAGCTCAATCTATATCATTCATTCACTACTCAGAATACGTAAGTTCCATATAACGGCATACATGACTGAGCCCTATTCAACCTGATCCACAATTATACGTTCGAAGTTATACATTGCTCTCACCCTGCGTGAGTCCCATAGATACTAACACACAACAATAATTTCAATTCACAATGACACATCTGCACAATATAGTACCCAAAGAGATAAACAGAGAGAGAGAGAGAGAGAGACGATCACTAACACGGAAATAATCTACACTGTATAATCAATTTGCACTTCAAAATGATAAGCCTCAATGGAGATAGACCGATTCGACTATTCAATCCTTTTCTCGCATCTTCTACCCAATTCACGATACAGTATATGCTACCATACATCTAAACAGCGTAATAAATTACTTTTGCCTTCAAACCAATAGACACGAATAATTATCTAAGAGATTTAGCTGTACAAATCTACTATGGTGAAGCACTAATAACCTCATCAACCACAAATAAACAGATATTAGAACACTCAAAGCCAAGCTTTATGTCTCATCACTGGTGCAATCAAAACTACTCCAATTGAAGCCATGCAAATAATCACATCTAATAAACCAGTTGTAACAGACCTTGAAACACAAGCCCTTTTAACCTATGAAAAATTAAGAAGGCTTCCAAATTGGGATAAATGGAGTAAATACAAAGATTCTAAATTTACATTGAGGACCCAAAATGGATACATATAAGAGGTAGAAAAGCTTAAACAAAATCTAGAAATACCAAGTGAAAAGGAAAACTTGATGTCTCGATATAATCCACTTAATAACTTCAAAGTAGACTGCTGCCTTATCTTGATGAAGTCTTCAACAAAAAAGATATAAATCCAGAAGTAACAAAAGCCATTGCCCTACAAACAATTAACAGAAAATATCCACAAAAGAACTGACTGTACATTTACAGTGATGGATCTCTCATGGATCAAAATGAAGGAGCTGGAGCAGGAGCTACTTGCCAATACTTTTCTCTTTATAAAAATGTTGGAAAGTACACAACAAATTTTGATGGCGAAGTTGAAGCCATTTATACATCACTTCAAAATTTATTTGTTTGGCTAAACCAGTGCAAAAATATAGTCATCCTGTCTGACTCCAAAGCTGCAATCCAGTCCATCAGCTCAACTACATCCCCTACAATGGAAAAAGTAAAAGAAATTCATTGCATGGTAAAACAAATTCAAATGCTAAATAAAAAAGTGGTCTTCTAATGGATCCCGGCCCACTGTGGACTGAACGGTAACAAGAAAGATATGTTAGCAAAGAAAGGAACTAAAATCAACTTAAAAACAAATTTCAAGTTCCCATATGAATCAATAAAACGAGTCATAAAAAGAATAAGTAACACCGAACAGACAAAACATCAAAATTCAAAATGGAAAGAATCATTCAATGATCCAAAACTAATTCCTGATCTGCCTCGAAAATCTGCCGTGGCCATGTTTAGATTGATTACTGGTCATGATTGCCTCAGTAAACACGTCCATCGTATTGGAGTACTGAATTCACCTAAATGCTTACTGTGCACCAGAGAAGAGGACATGGAGATGGAGCACCTGGCTAATTGTGAAAATCTTAGGACATTTGTGGACCTTCCATCAAAATATTGGGAAGCAAGAAGGATGATGACTTCATTCTTAAATCCAGAGCATTAAACACACACACACACACACACACACACACACACACACACACACACTGTACAAATCTTCGCAACCCCAGGTTGCTCAATATACTAGCAATGCAATCACTCAAAGAACAAACAACAAACTTATCGCCACAACACCGGTCTCCCTGAATGAAATTACTAACTCGTCTAGGACTGCAACTGCCTAAATATAGTCTCGATATTATATTACTGTGTGATGCCGAACTCCTAAGTATATTCCGATTTTTACTGTCAAACTAGTTCCTGAATATGGTTCCGATCTTTAGTATAAGACGATTGGTTCCTGAGTGAGTTATCTATCTTCTCGTCACTGTTGCCAACATATCGCCCTACAATCTCGCTAACTTTTCAACAAAAAGTAGCTAAATCTCTCCAAAGTTTGTGAAAAAATCCCCAGAAGTGTCGCTAAAAATATTAATAATAAATATCACTATATACAAATAAGAAAAACGTACATATGCGAAGAAAAACATCATTTCCTCGTCGTCACCCTCTTCTGCGGAGTCTGGTTGTGTTGTTGACGGCTGTGATGTTGAGGTGGAAGGTGTGGGGACAACTGATTGTGAATACACTGCACTTGATCCAATCACTGACACTACACTTTCTGGCAAATTGTAAGTGTGGAAATTTTCACCCAAGCGTTTGACCACAATTTTTTTTTTGTGAAATCTAACACTTTTTAAATCTTATATATTAAAATCAACAAAAACTACAGTCTCATTTGCTTCACACGAACTGTCGGCACAAAATTCCAAAACTCAATTGCCTCGGTCGGTTCGGAGTGGAAAATCTCCGCGTTGCGGGGAAGAACCAAGAATTAGCTGGAACTTGTGACTCGTCACGTGTCAATCGAAGTTGCCACCGTTTATCGGTGTTGGAGCAGTAGCATTGAGAGAGAGAGACCTAACCCGTGAGAATCATTGAATCAGCATCTTTTACTCCTGATCACTGATCACAAATATATGAGATCAGGGCTTTCACGTATGAATCATTAGACTACTCAGTCATGCGCCCATGCCTCTTCTAAAACTAAGAAGTGCATGACTTCAGTTGAATGATTTAACTTAAAAGAAACGAAAAAGGGAAAAATATAAAATTCATCAGAAAAGTCGCTAATCGTATTTTACAAAATTTGTCGTCGAGACTGATTCCAAATTCCCTAGATTTAGCGACTTATCGCTAAATATGGCAACACTGCTTCTCGTAGCTACCACGAAACCTCGCTTTCCCTCTCTCTAGCGTATGCCGATGACCTAGCCAGGCAATAAGAAACTAACAGGAATTATGGACAAAAAAGTTGGCGTTGTCAGCTATGGCGAGATGTGAATGCTGTCGGTGGTGTAGCAGGCTATTAGAACTGATAGAGACGTCGAGGTTGGCTCATGGTGCTGCAGAAAAAGTATTATGACAAGTAAGATCAAAATATGACAATATTCCGTAGGTACTGCCTTAAATGTAAGGAGTTTAACTACAGAGTAGGTATGCAATAACAACAAACACGTCGAAAACTGTAAAATCAGCTTATTTCAAAGTTCAGTATTAGTTTACTTTTCGTTAATGGGTGTACAAAACCGACGAGAATGTAGCAATTACGGAGGTATTAGTGTAATCTGCACCATGGCAAGATTATATGCATAAGTCATTAAGAAAAAAATAGGAGGAGAATATACAGACTTAGAAGAACAAAATGGCTTTAGACCTGGGAGATCGTGCATTGATGGGATATTCACGTTGAAACAGTTGATGGATAAGAAGGTAGAGAGGGACAGAGAGGTCCATTTTACATTTATGGATCTGCAGAAAGCGTATGATACTGTACCTTTAGGTAAACTTTGGGAAACTTTGGAAGCAATGAACGTAAAGAAAATCTATATAAAGGCGGTTAAAAAATTATATTGTGGATGTAGTAGTGTTGTAAAGGTAGGAAGCCACTTATCAGAAGACTTCGCAGTTACAAAACGCCTATGCCAAGAATGCTCACTTGCTCCAACTCTTTTCAAGATTTATCTCCAAGCAATTCTGGAACAGTGGAGGAAGAAATGTGGTCAGATGGGTGTACCAGTTGGGGAAGATACATTATATAGCCTACATTTCGCTGACGATCAAGTGCTGATAGCGGCAGATGAAGAAGATTCCAGCTATATGTTTCGTAAATTGAGTGAGGCTTATAAGGAAGGGGGCCTATCAATTAATTTCAAGGAAACAAAATACATGGTTGTGGGTAGTCGCAGCAAGGTAAATTTAGATACCGGGGTTACACAAATAGAAAACTCTGAGCCATTAAAATATTTGGGTGCTACCCTCAACAGTCAGGCCAAAAGTGATGAAGATATGAATAATAAGATTGGTCAAGGAAAGCGGGCCATAAGACAATTAAATACACTCCTGTGGAATGACAAGATAACAAGGAAAACTAAGACAAGTATATATAAAACTGTAAGAGAAAGTATATTATCTATGGCTCTGAAACTTGGGAAATGAGAGACAGGATGAAGAAGAAATTGTTGACTTTAGAAATGGATTACTGGTGCCGTAGTTGTCAGATTTCGAGGATGGACCACATTAGGAATCAGGATGTCCGTAATATAATGCAAGTATCAGGAGATATCTTACAACCAGTGGAAACTAAACGCCTGATATGGTATGGGCATCTCCAGAGAATGTCAGCCGACCGCTGGCCTAATAAGGTCTTCAACTGGACTCACCCGGAAAAAAAGAGAAGAGGAAGGCCAATGAAAAAATGGAGCAAGGAGGTTCAGGAGGATATGGTCTGCAGGGGTCTACAAGTGGGCGATTGGCAAAACCGGAGTACTGGAAGTTGAGAAGCGGGAGACGGCAACAGCTGTAAAATTACTCGCAATACATACATGCATACATACATACAAAACAAGCTGATCAAATGTTCCTCGACTTCATAAACTACATTAAAAAAGGATACCTGGGCTATGGACAAACACCATTAACATCCAGAACTTACACCATCACAGAACAGTAACACTGAGGTAAGTTAAATTGTCAAAATTTTATGAAAACAATTTTTCGTACTTGCACTATTGTCTGTAGATACACGTGACTCCATATAAGCTTCTTACGTCATCCAACTTATTGATCGGGAAAACAGGAACTCCATCTTGGTTTCTACCAATTGCTAGTAAAACATACGTCAGCGGTAAATGTCTCTCTCACAACTCCAATCTTCAGTTGTCCAGCTTTGTTTGTACGGTAAATACTGTAACATCCCTAGAATCAATATGTTCATCTATGGTCGTTTGTGTGTGTACTAGGGAGATGTGGAATTATTATTTCTTACGCTGCTAAGTATATCCAAACTGCTAGTTCACAGCTGTGGAGTAATGGTTAGCATGCTTGACCGTGAAACGAGCGAGACCTGGCTCAAATCCTGGTTGGGACAAGTTACCTGGGTGAGCTTTTTTTCTGGGGGTTTTTCCTTAACCAATTAAAAGCAAATGCTGGGTAACTTTCAATGCTGGACGCTGGACTTATTTCGCTGGCATTATCACCTTCATTTCATTCAGACGCTGGATAACCGTCACAGTTGATAAAATGTTGTAAAATAACTAACTAACTTACTGGCTTTTAAGGAACCCTGAGGTTCATTGCCGCCCTCACATAAGCCCGCCATTGGTCCCTATCCTGAGCAAGATTAATTCAGTCTCTACCATCATATCCCACCTCCCTCAAATCCATTTTAATATTATCTTCCCATCTACGTCCCGGCCTCCCTAAAGATTTTTTTTCCCTCTGGCCTCCCAACTAATACTCTATATGCATTTCTGGATTCGCCAATACGTGCTACATACCCTGCCCATTTCAAAAGTCTGGATTTAATGTTCCTAATTATGTCTGGTGAAGAATACAATGCGTGCAGTTCTGTGTTGTGTAACTTTCTCCATTCTCCTGTAACTTCATCCCTCTTAGCCCCAAATATTTTCCTAAACACCTTATTCTCAAACACCCCTAACCTATGTTCCTCTCTCAAAGTGAGAGTCCAAGTTTCACAACCATAAAGAACAACCGGTAATATAACTGTTTTATAAATTCTAACTTTCAGATTTCTTGACAGCAGACTAGATGATAAAAGCTTCTCAACTGAATAATAACAGGCATTTCCCATATTTATTCTGTGTTTAATTTCCTTCCGAGTATCATTTATATTTGTTACTGTTACTCCAAGATATTTGAACTTCCCCACCTCTTCAAAAGATAAATTTCCAATTTTTATATTTCCATTTCGTACAATATTCTCGTCACGAGACATAATCATATAGTTTCTCTTTTCGGGATTTTCTTCCAAACCTATCTCTTCAATTGGTTTCAGTAAAATTCCCGTGTTTTCCTAATCGTTTGGGATTTTCTGCTAACATATTCACGTCATCCACATAGACAAGGAGCTGATGTAACCCGTTCAATTTCAAACCCTCTCTGTTATTCTGGACTTTCCAAATGGCATACTCTAGAGCAAAGTTAAAAAAAGTAAAGATGATAGTGCTTTTCCTTGCTTTAGCCCACAGTGAATTGGAAACACGTCTGACAAACTGATCTATACGAACTCTGCTGTACATTTCACTGAGACTCATTTTAATTAATCTAAGTAGTTTCTTGGGAATACCAAATTCAATAAGAATATGATATAAAACTTCTCTCTTAACCGAGTCATATGACTTTTTGAAATCTATGAATAACTGATGCACTGTGCCCTTATACTCCCATTTTTTCTCCGTTATCTGTCAAATACAAAATATCTGGTCAATAGTTGATCTATTACACCTAAAACCACACTGATGATCCCCAATAATTTGTAAAATAAGTTGTAAAATAATAATAGAAGAAAAATAGCTAGCTGACATATTGCAGGTCAATTAAAGTTTGTTATTATTTTCTCTTTCAGTCGTGATGGCTGTGATCAAGATGGAATGTGAGATCGACCCTCTGGCAATAGAAAGAAGTAATAACACAGATATAGAAGAGCAGAAACCTTTATCAGAGGTAGGCTGTATTGAGAGTGATCGTTACTTACAATTTATTATCTAAACGTGTCGTTTGTAACAGTATAGCTTATTGTGTGGCGGAAAAAGCAGCCTAGAATGACTGGGAGGAGGCTGATCAGGTGGCCGTATGTCCGCATACCTCAGTGATGGTGCACTGTCGTCCACTCAGTACAGGGATATCTTACGGTTATCATAATGTTCTCCACTGCCACTATAGCCCACGGGACCAGATTTCATCACCTATTTTGTTCATCAGAAAACTTGGTCAAAGTTTCGTGACCAAATTTCTTTCTCCATTTGAACTCCTCGGCTATTCCGCCTGAGAAATTCAAGTCTCAAAGTAGAATAATAGGTTATTTGCGATGGCTTAATATTAGTTTAATCAGCTAGAAGATGTTTCTGTTTAAAACATGGCACTCATTTGTTTCTCACCTTGGTCATAGCAAATTAAATAGCCTCCATTCTAACTTGCCTGCTGTAGTAATGTAATGAAAGATGTCAGAGGATTGCTGTTCGAATCAACATTTAAGAGAACATCTCCGTTATTTTCTGCCACTGATTACTCTCAGAAGAAACATCTAATACAATAAGTCGTTTAAAACAAGTTCCTCATTTTCCGGCATGCATATTCTGTAATAACTTAACAGTCATTTAGAAGTGAAATATATTTGTATGTGGAAATGTAAAAGGAAGTAAGTATGGACTTGAAGAAA
Organism: Periplaneta americana; assembly: GCF_040183065.1. Taxonomy (NCBI): domain Eukaryota; kingdom Metazoa; phylum Arthropoda; class Insecta; order Blattodea; family Blattidae; genus Periplaneta; species Periplaneta americana. The sequence goes on along the minus strand of NC_091133.1, from coordinate 5,035,031 downwards.
ACAATATCATATTATAGAGCTATTCCTTTACATGTTTTTACGAGCCTTTTCGGTCGAGCTGGTTGGCAAGTTGGTATAGCGCTGGCCTTCTATGCCCAAGGTTGCGGGTTCGATCCCGGGCCAGGTCAATGGCATTTAAGTGTGCTTAAATGTGACAGGCTCATGTCAGTAGATTTACTGGCATGTAAAAGAACTCCTGCGGGACAAAATTCCGGCACATCCAGCGACGCTGATATAACCTCTGCAGTTGCGAGCGTCGTTAAATAAAACATAACATTTAACATTTAACGAGCCTTTTCGTACAAATTAAGTCACTACAGACGAGTGTGTACACGCTCTTTCTTTGACATCAGGATTTGGTAAATTCATAGAAGTCGGGCACCTGGTTGGATGTACTAAGTATAACCAACCTTTTTACTTTAAAGTTAAATGTTAGTGATTTTTAGTGACTTTTATATGTTAGTTCTAGGTTTTTATACGAGGTGTCGCCGGATTGGTTATAGTTTCATTTGTTCTAGAATTTTCGTTAATTTTGAATGGGTAATGAGTTGTCAGTTGTTTTTGGTTGTTTGACGTGAATGTTGTTATACTGTTTTGCTGGCTAAAGCTATTGGAAGTTTGTCATTTTATGATTTTTCTTCGACTTCATTGGTTATAGTTGTCATCATTTGTTGTAGAATTTTCGTTAATTTTGAATGGATAATGACGTAAGTAAGTTGTTCTTGGTTGTTTGACGTGAGTGGTGTTATATTGTGTCTGATGGCTAAAGTGATTGAACGTTTGTCATTTTATGACATCTGTGAAAGATATGTGAACATAGAACAGAGTATTAAATTTTGTGTCGATTTTGGTTTATTCTTTCGCTGGTCAATAAGAATTGCGTCGATTGTTGAGGAGAAAACTGTTCCTATGGTTTCAAGGAATTATTTACTGAATTTTACGTAAGGTATAATAAGAATTCAAAGAGAATTTCAGTTTGTGTAAATACATGGTTTAGTTATGTGAAGTTGACTGTACGACAAAATGTTGGTTTAGTTCTTTGTTGGCTGCATGGTTTAAGTTTAGATTGCCTTAAAGCCTGTGTCATAATGGAAGTGAAGTAAGTTGTCATTGAAGACGTCAATGAGGATTGAATTTTGTCTGCTGAGGTGATAAATTATTGTTTTTATTTTGTGTTTTAGTGATTTGTGGGGGTAAAGTGCGGACGAAAACTGCCAGAAAAGTACTACCAACTATGAAGTTCGAATGCCACCAAACACCATAAAAATCAAAGATGAAAAATTAAACATATTTTCATTTTTTGAACAGGTTGTTCTTCTTTAAAAATATGAATACATGTTTGATTTTCCATCTTTGATTTTGTGATGTTGGGTGACATTTGAACTTCCTAGTTGGCAGAACGTTTTGGTAGTTTTCGTCAGCCATGTTGGATTTTGCCCGTCTTCTAGGAAATTACCCAGGACTTAATAATAAAGAGACATTAAAAATAGTGACTGGTTTTTCGTGAACAGCTACATATGATATATTTCGTAATTATTATGTTTTGTATTTTGCAGGAAGGAAATGTATTAGATCTGCAAGTGACTGGGATAAAGATGGAATGTGTGGACCACAACTATGATATAAAAACCGAGATGACATTTGATGAAACTTCTTTGCTAACCGACTTTCCCGTCGTGAAAAGTGAAGCTGGGGTGAGTGCAATTTATGAAGTGTGTTGGTCGGTATTTTTCACAGTTTCTTTTCCATCCTCCATTTGCTGCAGTACCATTCTCACACTGACTGTTGTTTGGGGAGGAAGAATTAATCACAACGGACAGGATTGTGAACAATAAAATCAAACTAGACGAGGCGTTTAATACAAATTATTTCACCACAGACACTGGAGTGGTTACACGTGAAATTGTTGACATCAGGATTAATAATAGAGTAGACAGATTTTAAAAACAGTCAGTGGGTTTTCGTGAGAGTCTTATGTTGTAGGACATAATTAGTATGTTCTGCATTTTGCAGGAAGGAAATGTATTAGATCTTCACGTGGCTGAAATAGAGACGGAATGTATGGATCAGAACCATGATCTCAAGTCAGAGATGACATTTGAGGAACCTCCTGTGCCAATTAACTTTTCCATCATGAAAAGTGAAGTTGGGGTGAGTGCAATTTATGAAATGTGTTGGTTGGTAGTTCTCTCTGTTACTTATTGGCTGATATGACTGCTAGATTCAGGTCACTAGGAACACGATTGAAGCTCTCATGCTTTCCAATTCTTCGTCCTGTAGAACTTCGTGAATTTTTTTTCATCGAGTTTTTCTTCTACAGACTGTGATGCCGATTGTTTACTAAGTCATATTCATTTTGAATTTTTTAATCACTACTGATAATTCTTTCAGTATCCACTTCTAATTTAATTGACAGCCCAGTTTAGAGTGTGTGTCAATCTCAATCTGGTGATTGGTGTGTAAACTTGTGGTTTGCGGTTGGTGTAAGAAATACAGTTAAATAGATTTCTTGATATTTTTCTTTTAAAATTCCTTTAATAGCTAAAGTCCACATGATTACAGTCTATTTCTTGGAACGTCAGTTGTTGACAAATACGCATGAAAGTTACAATTCACATGACTGCTTCACAGTGTTTGTGGGATATGATTTGAATACCTGTGAATTTATCACTGAGGCAGGTTTGTCACTGGTTCCTACTGTCACTGCAGCACCAAGATCACAGCTCCGAGATATCGCTATCCCTGCCTGATATGGTGGCAACTGATGTACGTACATGTGACAGCTGCAAGTGAGAAGGTTAACTTGAAGGTCAACATAACTGGGATCTAATTAAGAGAAAGTATACATGCCCACATTTCACGATGACAGTTCAGAGCGTGTTTTTTTCTTCTCAGTATTGACGCTGCTCTAATCAGTGTTGTTGATATAATACATGGCACTGACATATCAATTCAATTTGCAGAAAAGCCATAAACATAAACATCTGTTGGCTTATGAGAAGCATGGGTATTCCTCGTGGTTTGTTCAGAGATAAGTAGATGGCAGTGGTACTGAGCATATCTACAAACAGGAAACGAGCCAGTCAGCAAGAATCAGCTGAACACAAAAATCACATTATGACAAATCGGTGTTATTTATCACAGTGATTTTTCTGGAGCTTTCACAGTTCAGGCTGGTATTCATAGTCGACAGTTTATATCACCACTTTGCAAAGTGACACTTTTGACGAAAGTGGCTCTTTCATATTAGTGGCATTCATAGACGATTTAAGAAGTGCACTTCACAAAGTGTCACTTTACGCCAGCAAAGTGTAGAGTTACAATTTGGTTGGTAAAACAAGTCCCACAATGCCTTTCAAAACAAGTGAACAAACAATAACAAATTAATGACGTATAACCTACAAATTACAATGCTTGTGATTTGAATTGGAAGCCTATTCATTGCGCGAGGAAGAAAATATATATTTAAAGCTGTTTTATTTCAGTTTCTATTTTTTGTTGCTGATAGTTTAGATTAATTCAGTCAGTTCAGGTATATAACATTTTATTAAATAGAAAGTGATACTGCTGGTGAAATTAGGTTAGGTTTTGTACAGTACATAACTGATCCATTAATTTATATAGTTAGATTAGGTTCTGTACATATCTTTTTCATTGATTTATGTCGCTAAGTTAGATTTTGTATGTATCCGTTCCACTGATTTATACAGTTCGGTTAGATTTTTGTAGCCTACATATCTTTTATTAGTTTATATAGTTAGGTTAAGTTGGACTGAGTAGGTTAAGTTTTGTGTGTGTGTATATATATATATATATATATATATATATATATATATATATATATATATATATATATATATATAATCATTAAATTAATATCGTTAGGTTAGGTTTTATACGTATCTGCTTCATTGATATATCGTGTTATTTCCGTTATTTTCATTTTTGTCTTTTTCGTGAATAGTGAATAGAACTAAAAAAAGAATGAGATAAACACATTACTGGTATTATTATTATTATTATTATTATTACTACTACTACTACTACTACTACTACTACTACTACTACTACTACTACTACTACTACCATTTTCTCTCTCTCGTTTCCATTATTGCCTGCTCTTCAGGAATATTTTGAATGCCAAATGTTTCTACAATGCAAAACAAAATAGGCCTAATAGTATGAGATCTCTTTTCATGGTGAGGTTATGACTGCACATGAACTAGAGACAGTAGATGTATTGCTTACCGGCGTGAAAATATATATTACCGGTATCAAAACAGTAATGATTATAACATCATGATAAATCTTATCTCAAAATACAGGTAGTCAACAAAAATCAAAATCATTTTAAACCCAATATAATTATGGAATCTGCTTAGAAGGCAGGCACGTGAGGTCTCTCAATGCTAATTTAAGATAATTATGCCTTCATTAGATTGAAGTTAGTTTAATATTATTTAAGTTAAAAAATTCGTTTCAGTAATAAAAAAATAGGTTATTTAGGCATATCTACCTACATATCACTTCATCGAATTGAGGTTATAAATATACGAATGTTACTACAGAAATACCTGAACTATAATATTATATATATTAATGTATGGTACATATCTGTAGCATAGAATTTTAATGCAGTTAATAACTATATTATTGGAGGCACTGGCAAACGTCTATTATTCGTTTTTGTCAACCAGTCATCGAAAATATAAGCAATCTCAATAAGTTTCTTTATCAAATCGGAACAGTTTTTTTTTTAATTCTATATCATTATAAAATTCCACGGGATTGTCTTTAGGCCTATCTCTAATTTGTACATTGTCCACTAATTGTGCCATCTCTTCCGCACGTTCTAATAATTCGACAACTTCCAAGACGTCCGCCATTTTTCTACAAAGTGCCACTTTGGGCTCAAAGTGTGGTCGGAACTACACTTTTATCCAAAGTGTTCCTTTGCACCAAAGTGTCGACTGTGCAACGGAAAAGTGATACTTTGCGTCTTCCAAAGGACACTTTAATCGAAAGTGTCGACTATGAATACCAGCCTCAGAGTTGTGACAGCAAAACCCCTCCTCTGCTTCAGAGTTCCTTTGCCATTCTCTTCCACTCTGCAGTAGCAACCTAACACTGTTACGTGAGGAGGACCATTTAATAATTTCATAGAGTTCAAACTCCCGCAGTAAACCAACAGACAGGATTGGGAACAATAACATCGAAATAGACTGTGGAAAAAGCAAAGGCCATAAGTGAAGTAACTAAATGTAATAATCAGCGGAAAAGTTCTTCTGAATATTCACAAATGAGGTTATTTATTCTGTTCTTTGCACTTTGAAAATTGTTTTCCTCGGATTTTCAAATCCTTTTAGATTGGTACTAATTTTCATTCGTTTAGTTTAGTCATGTTGTTAGTATAAATCCAGAAATATCTGAAATAGTTTCAAACTACCTAACGAAAATATTTCCATCGCTAATTTTATCGTAACAGTTTGATCGGTTGTCAACTTAGTCTTCTTGAACCCTATTCACCTGTGACCATCTCTTAATATGATTCGAGTATCAATGTTATTTACTCTTAGAATTGACAAAAATTTTGTTTTCATGGTTTTTAAATTCATTTGAATTCTACACAAACAATGCTTGAATTGTTTCTGAATTAAGTGTGATTTAATCAAGTCTGCTGCAGTTAAGTTCCCACCCATTGATTGTTCAACTATTATTGTCTATAGTTTCTTTTTACGAAATCTTTTGCAGGAGGAGGCATGTGAGATGAATAAAATGCAGGAGGAGGTCAAACTGGAAGTAACGGCAGAAGAGGATGAAATCTTCACTGAGGGGTGAGTGAAGTGTGTGAACCCTTACTTCGTTGTAGGTTTCATTATTTATTTAAATAATAATGACGGAGAATGGAAATGGTAATTAGTTTCAACATGATTGTTGTTCAAATGAAGAACTCAGTATTATGAATTGCGATGTCTACAGCCTAAGGCTGTGGTGCATCCAGAGAAATGAGGGGCCTAATGTGGGGGATGAAACTCTTATCTTTAACACCTACTTCTGATACAAATAAAATTATTTCGTTGCTAATTTGCCCACTATGTAAACAGTCCTTCTTGCGCGCACCTATACTCTTTCTCTCTTTAATCGCAAGAGTTGTGGGTGGCAACAGTGCATAAGTACACATATGATTGCGTATTACTATGATGTACCGAAGTACATATGTTTCCAAGCAAGATTTCTGCATTACCATACGGTGAAGAATGGTTAGAACAGAGAAAAATTCTCTGTGGCACCGCGACTCGAACCCGGGTTTTCAGCTCTGCGTGCTGATGATTTATCCATTAAGTCACACTGGATAATGTGTAGAAAATGTTATATCTGTAAGTCATTTAATGTGTAATGTATATAATTCGCATGAATACAAAATGTCGTGGAAAATGATAGGATGTCCATGAATGATTTTTATAGAAAAGATACATTTTAAACTAGAAGAAGTCCCGGATTTTAGGAAAATATTGAAAATGTAACTAAGTTTTAATGCTGTAGTTTTTTTTTTTTTACCGTTTTAAAAGTTTTAGTGTGGTTTTTATTTATTTGTTTAAATCCCGTCTCGCATGTCAATATTTGGTAGCGCTTATAGAAGTGAACAACTTTTTAACAAATGAATCTCAACAAGAATAGGCGAAGACTATATTCCAGAGATTCTCACATAGAGTCCATTATGAGGATAGTTTCCAGCAAGAGTGACATTGGAAGAATTATTTCTTGAGAAGGATTTAGAAGATTGAAGCTTCCACATATAAGCAAAAACCAGGATGTTTGTATATTTATTAAAAAAAAGAAAGAGAGATTTGAATTATTGTAATTTTTATTTTGAAAAATTCGTCAGTATGTCAATCAAGTTTTAAAAGGGTATGACGATGTACGTTAGTGCGCAGTTATTCATGAATGGGGAGTATATAATAATATTTCAATTTGTTTGTGTTATATCGTGAAATAATTTTTATTAAGAATTATTGTTAAGTATGCCTCCATTAATATTATTTGACGACATATAAATTTTCTAAATAAATGATCCTAGTAGCGGTATGTATAGGTTAGTAAACTTGTGAGACATATACACTATTGCAGTAACACATTCCCTGTACAATGTGCATGCCTGACTAACGATTTCTCTTACATCCACGGTGCTCACTCAAACCACAGCGCTTACAAAGTGCAATCTGATAGACAGCAGTTCGTAATCTTGCCCGTGTCCTTGACTTCCCTGGTTTACATTAACATGATTGTCTGGCAGAAACATACCCTAATCTATCTGTAGTTAAGTCATGCAACAATGCAGCTGGTCACAGCCTGCCGAATGTTGACACCTCCCATCGCTACAGGAATAAGCGAATACAAATGTGTGTCACGTGGCCTCCCAGAATTATCTTGGCACAGCTATAGATCTGAGCGACCACTCACTTAATTTGTAAAAGCGATTTCAGAACTGTTATATTTTATTTATGTTAGAAACAAACGGTAGGCTTTGAGTAAATCACATTGAACAATTTTGATGTGTTAGTAAGCATGATGATTGAGATATTCCGATAGTCAGTATAATGTAATATAATCTAATAATATTTTATTTAGAGTTCAGTCTAATTGACATATCATAGTTTAAAATCAATAACACTTACAAATGTAAACGATCATTGCATATTATAAAATTGAAATGCAAACGTTTTCGTCCTTGGGCATCATCAGGCATTTGACTCATAATATCTTATACAATTTTTACCATATCTTTGCTGTGCAATGTGTACCAGGTAAATTGATATTTACAATCTTGTGTATATTAACAAAACAACTATTTACATGCTTAATTCTATGGTGAATGACAATCTAAAATTTTAAATGAATACAGATATTAAAATTATATGTGATAAAATTGTAACTAAGATGTTGTATTGATCTTATATTTCTTAATTATAAAATTATGATCATTAGAATAACATATGAAAACATTATATGATTCCTCTTAAACTTCATAATAGGCCAATATACTTTGGTTAGTTGAGTGTATGTAGTGCGAGCATTGATCTTACTGATTTGGCAATCCATCAATGGGGGTGTCCATTATTTACGTTCTTATATACTGCACTAGGTTATATGTATTGACCTTTTTCGTATTTATATTAAAATCAATTTGAAGGACTGGGTTTATAGGGAATTGGGCTAACATAGTTGCAATGCATCTTGTTGAATGGATTTCCAAATCAGTGAGATCAATGCTCGCACTACATACACTCAACTAACCGAAGTATATTGGCCTGTTATGAAGTTTAAGAGGAATCATATGTTTCCATATGTTATTCTAATGATCATAATTTTATAACTAAGAAATATAATATCAATACAGAATCTTAGTTACAATTTTATCACAAATAATTTTAATATCTCTATTCATTTAAAATTTTAGAGTGTCATTTACCATAGAATTAAGCATGTAAATAGTTGTTTTGTTAATATACACAAGATTGTAAATACCAATTTACCTGGTACACATTGCACAGCAAAGATATGGTAAAAATTGTATCAGATATTATGAGTCAAATGCCTGATGATGCCCAAGGGCGTAAATGTTTGCATTTCAATTTTATAATATGCAATGATCATTTACATTTGTAAGTGCTATTGATTTTAAACTGTGATATGTCAATTAGACTGAACTCTCAATAAAATTATTAGATTATAATTTTGATGTTTGCTGGGATTCATACCGGAATTTTACTTGAAAAAGAGAAAATATATTGCATGCACTTCATTAATTACTTTCCATGTCAAAGATCCACATTTTAAACAAAAATAAAACATTCAAACACAAATATAGTAGCCATCCCTCATTACTTAAATGCATCAGAAGTAGACTACTGGTGTAGTCGATGTAAGAAGTGATGAAATTGTAACACTGATTAAGTTATCAGGGACATCGGGAGCAGAGTATTATATTCCGAGATATCAAGAAGGTTACTTCGTACCATGTTCATCCTCCTCCAGTCTTGACACTGAATTGCTAACTATTGATGTTTCTCTTCAGTGTGTTACTCAAATTTCTGAAAATCTATTTGCATATTTACCAGCTCCAAGGGAGCTATATTTAATATAATCATATATGTCCCAAACCTATATGCGCATAGAATTATTCCAATTCAGAAACAACTAAGTAAACTAAAAAAAAAACTCCAAAAGGAGATAACATTTCAATGATACCTAGTCATTGTGGCATACCTGTCGAAAGTCGATAATATTGCAAAACACCGATTTCACCTTTCTGATAATCCTACTTGTCTGTGGTGTAATAATCATGATGAAGCTCTGGAACACATTCTTCTATACGTCCATCCATAAACCACAAAAGAAGTAAATTAAAATCATCAGTACCAGTTGCAGAAGACACAGCCCTGCAGTATATATTGACTACACCCCACCTCTGGCTACTAGCAACATGCATCTATAATGAACACCGATCAAATTACTCATTTCTGATGAAAAACAAGACTTGAAAACATTACAGTGGACTATAGTGGACTTTACGTTGTCAGCAAACAGCTCGGTATGTTAAGAGGATTGATTGATTGATTGATGTTATCAGGTTGAGGTTTTTGCTGAGGTGTTCTCTCAACCCATTAAGAGCAAATGCTAGGTAACTTTCTGCTGTACTCATCTCGCTGGCATTTTCACCTTCATCTCACTCACATGCTAGATAACCATAACTGTTGGTAAAACATCGTAAAACAACCAACTAAAAATTATTTATGAGAATTAACATAAGTAGAATTGTATACTTGCAAATTGTTTTCCGCATTACTTATTATTTATTGACTATAATATTACAGAGCACAAGTCCAGCATGTCATGTTACGAGAAACATGATGTTAAAGTTATTAATCCATAAATTAATTCTAGAGAGTATTTGAAAACTCTGTTTGTCATTGTAATTACATTTTAGACTTAATCTTAAACTGTGATTATGGTGAAATGTAGTAAGAATTATTTTATCATTAGTTTTCTTCCTGAAGTAGAACAGTTTGTGGACTTGATCTATTTGTGGTCTGAAAATTTAGAGCTTCTGTGTCATAGCTCTAACAAAACAATACAAACATCAACAACACTAGTATAACCGACCTGGGTGGCGTAGTTGGTATAGCGCTAGTCTTCTATTTTCGAGGTTTCGGGTTCGATCCTGGAGCAGGTCGATGGCATTTAAGTGTGCGTAAATGCGACAGGCTCATGTCAGTAGATTTAGTGGCATATAAAAGAACTCCTGCTGGACAAAATTCCAGCACACGGCGATACTGATACAAACAGTTTGCGAGCATTGTTAAATAAAACATAACCTTTAACACTAGTATACATGTAATTATTATTATTTTATTACTAACATTTTAATTGTTATTATTTATTTCACAATAAGTACAAAACAGAAACATACAGAAGGTAAGGATGTTTATGACATTGTGAACATGTTGATATTCATCAATTTCATCTTCATAGTCAAATGTAGAAGCACATGATAACCTTGTACATTCTGAAAGACATGGTAGGCGTTTGTAAAAACCTTGGAATAGAGCAGAATGTAGGACAACAAATCAGCCTCTGTTACGTCACGTCTTCTGGGATAGAGTCCATTTTGCTTAATATTATGTAAAGTAGCCAGTGAGCAACTAGGAAATTTATTTTCCAAATTTAGAGACAGGTATCAATAAGACAATTATTCAATGAACGCTCAGTGGGGTTTTCCCTGTTGTTGCTGGATCCCCAAGTGATTCAGTCGATAAGAAGCCATCTGTTTTCATGATGATTACTTCAAATGCTGGTGCTTTGCATTTTAACAGTCCCAATATGTCAAACCATTTCTGTGTCGAGTAAATGAACTCCTTTTTCTTACTATATTTGTCAATAATAGCAAAATCGCCATCCTTTTGGTTGATAAGAATGACCAGACACCAAAAATTTGTGATCAATGGTTTTTTACTACCATGTCAGGATTTTTTGTCAACTTTATAAGTGATAGAGCCATTTTTACATTCCGATTTTGGCCTGTGCATGAGTCAGAATGCAGAACACTATTTTCATAAATCGAAGCATGTGTTTGCATATGTTTTATTAAACATGATGGCAAATGAACTGTAGTAGCCGTATTTCCCTACTTTAAGTAAATGTAACTTTCAATTAAGAATAACAGTGCACACCTTATCAATAATGGACTTGGTTTCCTTGTGCTTTGTAAACAGTTGAGAGTTGACTCCAAGGATGCAGCCAATGCTGCCATTAGTGGTCATAATATGAACTATGGACTTGGTCTGTAGTAGCCCTGAAAAGTATTCACTTTTATATAGTGTAATTCATGCAAACCCTTAAAATGTCAAAGAGTGGACTTGTGTCCACTTGTGGTCTGTACTATCCATATATTTCCGTTTAATGTAATTTTCTTTTGTGATTTATTCAGCTTTCGTCTTTATTGCTCGAACTAAGAGCACATTTTCTTCACAGCATTGGAATGCCTTCTTCCAGCTACAGTATTACAGACGCTGAGTGCCTGCAGACAGATGGGAAGAAATTCAAATGTGATGTTTGTGGAAAGTGGTTTTTCGACTCGGCAAGGCTCAAAGTACATCATATGTTACACAAGCGCAAGAGACCGTTGATTAGCGATGTTTGTGTAAATGATTTTTTGGATTTGGCTCATCTGAAAACAGACACAAACGTACACTCAGAGGTCAAGCCATTCACTTGTGATATATGTGGAAAGAAGTTTTTGCAATCGAGTCATTTGAAGCAGCATGCAGTCGTTCACAGCGGTGAAAAGCCTTTCAGTTGTGATATATGTGGGAAGAAGTTTTCCCAAGCTAGTAGTTTAAAGAAGCATGCACTTGTCCACACTGGTGAGAAAGCATTCGGTTGTGATTTATGTGGAAAGAAATTCTCGCAATCTATTCATCAGAAAAGGCATGCGCTCGTACACACAGGGGAGAAGGCATTCAGTTGTGATATATGTGGAAAGAAATTTTCGCAATCGATTCATTTGAAACGGCATGAAGTCGTACACACAGGTGACAAGCCTTTCAGTTGTGTTATATGCGGAAAGAAATTTTCGCAAACTAACAGTTTAAAAAAACATGCACTCGTACACACTGGCGAGAAGGCATTCAGTTGTTTTGTATGTGGAAAGAAATTCTCACAATCTATTCATCGGAAAAAGCATGAACGCGTACACACGGGCGAGAAGGCATTCAGTTGTGATATATGTGGAAAGAAAGTTTCGGATTCTAGTAGTTTAAAACGGCATGCACTCCTACACGTCAATGAGAAGCCTTTCAGCTGTGATATATGTGGAAAGAAATTTTTGCAATCTAATAATCTTAAAAAACATGCATTGATACACGCGGGCGAGAAGCCTTTGAGTTGTAATATATGAGAAAAAGTTTTTCGTAACCTACCAATCAGGAAAACCATGAACACTTACACAAACGAGTGAAGCCATTCAGTTTTAGTGTATGTGGAAAGTAGTTTTCGGTATCGAGTGATCTAAACGGCTTGCATGTGTACATACACGAGAGCCATTCAGTTTTGAGATACGAGGAATTAAATTTTCGCAATCTAGTAATCAGAAGAAGTATGAACGTGCACACATAGCCTCAAGCTGTGAAATTGCAATGTTTGTAGGAATTGTGAAATTTCAAGGAAGCATTTACATGGGTGAGGAGCCATTTAAGTGCCAAATGTAAGTAGAGCTCTACGCTCAATCAGGTAGATTAAAAAACCATGCTCGTGTACATATTTGTTAAAAGCCATGGATGTGTAATTTTGGAGGGAAGTTTTTTTGTTTGTAATTACTTAAAAAAAAAAAGCTTGCACTTGTCCATAGGCGAGAAGCCAATATCTTGTTGATTTTCCTCTTTCCCTGGATCAATGGATTTTTGTACTATGTTGCGGGTTGACCACTGAGTTACGCATAACCAGCAGTCGATTTAAGCTTGCACTGCACTAATGAAAATTACTGGAACACAGTCTAGAGAGATCATATCAGAGGGTGTTCATAGTAAGTGCAGTTATGCGCCAAGTGACATATTTGTATCCAAACAATTGACGCTATACTTATCTCTCCCAATCAATTTTTTTCCGGGGGGGGAGGGGGTTTCGATCTAGCCTACTAACAAGGACAGGACACGCTCTGTATGTCACCGAATTAAATCAGATTTTGTGACATGAAAGTACAAGAGACACTGTTTAAAGTCATACCTGGTATGGGTGGCTACTATTTATGACATACTTCTGTTAGGTGCCTAATAGGGAAGCATTAGACTCTAGAGGATGTTTAAAAAATACGGGCATAATTTCAGGTATGTATTTCCCACATGTAGACAATCAAAATAATTCATTACAACATATGTCCGGAAATGCTTTATTTCCGAGTTATGGCCTTCACAACATTGAAATTCACCAGAACGTTTTTCTTTCCGCAGGTCGTTGCCGTCAAAGGAGTCATTAAGAGGGCACTCTGACAGTTCATTCCGAGGCGAAGGTTACATTCAGTGTTGTGTAGGCATTAGACTGTGCGACATGTATTCAAATCAAGAGCTGGCAGAGATACACTTCATGTACGGTAAGGCGGACGGCAATGCTGCGCTGGCTCGTCATTTGTACCAGGAGAGGTACCCACAGCGACAATGTCCAGATCGGAAGACATTTGTACGTCTCCATTACCGTCTGTGCGAGTATGGAAAATTTAACTCTCCTGGTTTGGGAAGGGGACGACCAAGATCTACAACTCCAGAAGTACAGGAGGAGATTCTGGAGGCTGTGAACATGACTCCTATTAGCACACGAAGGGTAGCGTTGCAAGTCAATGTTCCTCATACGACTGTCTGGAGACTGTTGAAAGAGTATCATTTGCAACGTGTACAGGCCCTGTCACCAGCAGATTACCCTGCACGAGTTAGGTTCTGTCAGTGGTTCTTGCAGCAGTGTGGTGTAAATCCGAACTTTCCTGCCTCAGTACGTATTATTTACAGATGAAGCACAGTTCACACGAGATGGCATAACAAATTTCCACAATCAGCATGTATGGGCGTATGAAAACCCACGTGCAACTGTTCCATCTCATCACCAGGTGCGGTTCTCCTTCAACATGAGGGCCAGTATCATTGGTGATTGATTAGTTGGCCCCATGTACTTGTAAACAGACTTACGGGGCAGGCGTACACAAACTTCCTGGAAAACACTCCATTGATCAATCGTCAACACATTCACTTCTTGCATGATGGCGCTCCTGCACACTTCAGTTGTACGGCTCGCCGGTACTTGGATCAAAGGTTTCCTGATCAATGGATAGGTAGAGGTGGCCCAATTGCTTGGCCTCCACGCTCACCTGATCTGTACCCTCTCGATTTCTACTTGTGGGGCCATTTAAAATCATTGGTTTATTCGTCTCCGGTGCCTGATTTGGAATCCCTTCGGAATCGAATTGTGGCATGTTCTGAGAACATACGCAATACTCCTGGAGTTTGGGATCGTGTTCGCAGGTCAATGAGACATCGATGTGAGGTCTGTATTCGAGCAGGAGGTGGACATTTTGCACATCTTCTGTAATGACAACGACCTGCGGAAAGAAAAAACGTTCCAGTGAATTTCAATGTTGTGAAGGCCATAACTCGGAAATGAACCATTTCCGGACACATGTTGTAATGAACTATTTTGATTGTCTACATGTGGGAAATACATACCTGAAATTATGCCTCATATTTTTTAAACACCCTTATAACGGCGTAGCTCATGTGGTTGGATGCTGAGTTGTCATCCAGGCAACCCGAGTTCGAATTCTAATGCCTTCTAATTTTTTAGAGCTTGATATTATTATTATTATTATTATTATTATTATTATTATTATTATTTTAATTCACATTCAGTTGTCAGTTCCTATATTCAAAGCCATGTTGAAATATGCGTGGTATGGATCAAAATTGATAAACGAACGAGAAGTGTTTGTGAATGTGAAGGATATCTGTTTCGCAGCAGAAGTGTGGAAAAATGTGTGTGACTGTGGACAACCTTCTTTCATTTGCTGTGTATAGTGCAGGAAATATGTATGTTTTGTGTGTTTTTATGACATAATAATGAATCGGGTACAAAATGAAATGGAATAGCTGCTACAGAAATAGAACACGCCAGTGACACATCTTACCTTCCTACGTGAGCAGTATTTCATTGTTTATCCTTTACAATACAATGTTAGTTAATTAGTAATTTGTTTAAAACATGATGAAGCATTCAATACATTGAGAAATATGACATAGGTATGTAAATAGTTAACTGTGATCACAATATTAATCATTATTAAAAAGAAAAAAATATAGGACCAGTTAAGATTCGAACTTAACATCCAACCATATGGGCTACGCTGTTACATAGTCTAATGCTTCCCTATTAGGCACCTAACGGAAGTATGTGTCACACACAATAGCCAATATTTTCAAAACGAGGGGTCATTGGCCACCCATACCAGGTATGACTTTAAACAGTACTTCTTGTACTTTCATGTCACACAATCTTATTTCATTTGGTGATATACAGAGCGTGTCCTCTCCTTGTAAGTGGTGCTAATTCTGCCTCGATTGTCGAGGTTCTGAATAATCTCGACATTGAAATTTCTTAAATGAGGCAATTGCGGACGGACAATACAAATGTCATAACACGTATTAACAATGACGTTTATCAAATTTTGAAGAAAATATAATCTTTGTATTAGTTAGCTATCCTTTGGGGGGGGAGGGGTTGCGTAAAACCAGCTAGGTTTTAAGATCAGACAGGTTTTTAAAGCTTTTTAAGTTGGCAACCCTGCATTTATTGGCAGTAGTAAAGCTGTACGACTTTTAGGACCATGTTTGATTAGACTTGTGTTACTGCGGAGAACAACGAATAGTACTGACAGAAAACGTGATTTACGTTGCTGCAAAAGATTTGTAAACAAAGTTTATCGTGTGCTAGGCACAAGCTCTACATTCAACTGTAGTTTTCATCAGGTATCACAGTTTGTCTGAAAGTATCTCATGTACATATTGCCAGGAAGATTCTTGTTAGATGAGAACTACATTTATTTAATATAAAACTATTAAATTCAACATGCATTTTAGCAATTCTGGAGTTTTTATCGTGAAACATTATTCTCATTCTATATTAATATTCATTTACTGCATTCAACTGATCAGATACATGATATGGGTCATGTCAAAAGTAACATAATTACTAAGTTACAACAGAATTAAAATACAACGTAGTACATTAACTAAACTACAACATACGAAATTTCAATTTAATTATAAATAATTTCAATATTATAACAAATAACAATGACAAGAACAGATATAACACTTTACAAACAAATCACATTTCATTTAGCAGTTTGGAGTCAATTTCGATCAAAGCTTTCTTCATGAGAAGGCATCCTTCTCGAAGTCAGGATCTGGAAAAGAGGAAGTAAAATTTTTGAAGTAAGGCGTTCTTTTTCTATTCAGTTATGACAATTTTCAATAAATTCGTTCTTCTTCTTCTTCTTCTCCCTTCAAGGTTTAGGTGATATCACCTGTTCCGGTCTCTATCGTCCAGCCACCTCTTGCGAGGTCTACCCAGATCCCTTTTCCCGATCGGGCGATAATTCATTATCTTCTTTGGTAGCCTATTCTCTGCCATTCTGTCAACATGATCTTTCCATTTTGTTTTATTTTCTTCTACCATGTCGTGTACTGAGAAAATATTGAGATCTGATCTTATTGTTTCATTTTTTATTTTATCGGCTTTAGTGCATCTTCTTACGTATCTCATAAATTTCATCTCTGCTGATTGTATACGTGATTCTTCTTTTTTTGTTATTGTCCATGATTCAGAGCCATATATAAGAGTAGGTACAGCCATAACTTTATAAAATTTCATTTGAGTTTCTTTTCTCGCTTTTCTTCCTAAAGTTCTTCCAGTTGTTCCACATATCATCTGAAATCTATTAACTTTCTTCTCAATATCTTTCTCATAATTAAAACTAATATCACATCCTAGATAATTGAAGTGGGATACTTGTTCTAAAATGTTTCCATTTACTATTATCTTAGATCTAACAGGATTTTTCCCTTTAAAAGCCATTATCTTTGTTTTGTTTGCAGATATAGTTAGATTGTAAAATATTGCGTTTTGGCTTAATCTATACACTGCTCTTTGTAGGTTATCTTCTGTTTCCTGGATAATTATTTGATCATCAGCGTATAGTAAAGTATTTAAAGGTGTGTTAGATTCTATTTTAATCGCAGTCTGTATTTCATCTTTCCACTTCAAAACTAGATCGTCAATATATAAATTAAACAGAGTGGGTGATAAACTGCACCCTTGTCGAACACCTAAATTTGTTAAAATTGCTTCTGACACTTTAAAACCTGAGCTAATAACTATTTTGGTATTTACATATAAACTCTTAACGGCACTAATAAGGTGCTTAGGAAAGCCTCTTATTTCCAGTATTTTCCATAAAAGGGGTCTTTTCACTTTATCGAAAGCTTTTTCATAGTCAATGAATGCTAAGTGGGTTTCCAAACCAAACTCTCGACGTTTTTCAATAATCTGCCTCATTATAAATATATTATCACTAGATGAGCGTCCTTTTCTAAAGCCTGATTGTTCCTCTGATATTACTACATCAGCAATAGCTTGTAATCTTTGATTAAGAATTTTTCCATAGATTTTATATCCTGCATCTAATAAGGTTATTCCTCTATAGTTTCCTGTGTCATTTCTATTACCTTTCTTGAATAGGGAAATAACTTTGGCTGTATTCCATTCCATGGGCACTGAACAATTTTTCCAACACATGTTCAGAAAATGAAGGAAACAGAATTTTAATATCATCCCACCATATTTAATTAGTTCAGCATTAATTCCGTCCAATCCAGTAGCTTTTCTATTTTTTGTTACTTTTAAAGCCGCTTCTAATTCTTTTATGTCTATTTGATCTATAGAACTACTGTCACTTTCTACATAATAATTCTCTTCACAGTTTTCATCATACCATAAGTTTCTGTAGTGTTGTATCCATTGGTGTTCTGTAATAATGTTAATACTTGCAGTATCTTTCTCTGCTTTATTCAAATGTTTCATAAGCTTAAAGGCTACGTTCTGTCTTCCGTGGATGTCATGTTCAATGTTAGCAATAAATCTTTCCCAAGATTCACTATGAGATCTTTTTATCAAATTTTTTGTTTTATTTCTTTTCTGTTTATATATTTCCCAAGCTTCATCCGTTCGTGTTTGTAAGTAGATTTATAAGCATCCTGCTTTTCTTTAATACTATTAGCTATTTCTGTGTTCCATATTTTCAGACCCCTTTTCCGATTTGATGTTTTACTTTTTCCAAGTACCTCATTAGCTATTTTCAATATTGCTGATTTTAACCTACTCCATTCTTCTTCAATATTGTCTTTAGTTTCAACCATTTGCAGTTCACGTGTGAGTCTTTGTTGGTATAAGTTCCTTATACTCTCTTCCTGTAGAAGATGCACCTTAAATTTAAAATTCTGATTTTGAAGTTTCGTTGAACATTTTAGTTTCTTCCATCTTGCCCATATTTCAACCTTTGAAGTAACTAAAAAGTGATCGGAGCTTATATCATTGCCTCTAAATACGTGGGTATCTCGAATTTGGGAAGACATTTTCTTATTGGCTATTACATAATCAATTATTGAGCGTGAGCCCCTTGCATTCCAAGTATATTTATTTATGTCTTTCTTTCGAAAAAAGGTGTTGGTAATTTTAAGCTGATTAAAAGTAGCAAAATCTCGTAGTGTTTTACCATTTTCATTTAAGGTAATTTCACCAAATGCTCCCACTATATTTACTATTGGTACATTTCCTACTCGGGCATTCAAGTCTCCTAATATTAACATGTGATCAGTTTTATTGTATTTATTCACTTGTTTTTGTAATTCTTCATAAAATATTTCAGTATCTTCACGTCTTCCTTCCTCAGGTGCGTATACCCCTATGAGACATAAATGTCCTCTATCGATTTTAAATCTAACAATCACTATTCTTTCATTTATGTAGACATAAGATTCTATCTTTCTTTTCCATTTTTCATCTATTAGGATACCTACTCCACCCACTGCTCGTTGTGTTTGTTCAACTCCACTGTAGATCAAAGTATAGTTCTTTAAGTCTTTTGTTCCTCTCAATTTCTTCTTAGTTTCTGTTATAACGGCAATATTGATATTTCGTTGTTTCAAGTTTTCTATGAGCTCCAGTTCCTTTATATTGAATCCTCCTCTTATATTCCAGGTTCCTACATGTAAAATATCTTTAATACCAGTTCGTTGTCCTTTATTATGGCCTTGTCGTCTTAATTGATTGCTATCCGGCTGATTCCTTAGAGACTTATGAGTTGGTAAGTTTTTACGTGAGTGGGTAACCAGCCCACTGCACAACCTCCGCTCTGGAGGACCGGGTTTTATTTCGGAGTACCTTCTCCTAGGTAGATTGCCTACCAAGGCTAAAGAGATCTACCTTCCCTGAGCTGATCGGTTTTATGGCGCCGAAAACTCGCCAGACACACCTTCACCTTCAGTAAAAGCAGCTCCACCACGTGCAGGTAGGTGATAGGAGTTTAATGGGAAGAGGCTATAAGCCGCAAGCTATGGAGGTATTTTATAGTTTGTAGGAGCTCATCCCCACAAACACCTCAGCAATTCCCAATCTTTAGGAGCCATAAATTCGTTCATACTGTAAAAACGGTTTTTGATTAAAATTTTGTAAAGAGCTTTCTTAAATTTTTTATGTACAGATATTTCTTTAAGATAATTTGCTACACCATTATACATAAGAAGACCAGCATGAACGAAAATGTTTTTATATAGAGTTGTGTTAAAACATTCAACAAAAATATTATCTTTATTTCTTGTATTGTGCTGGTGTGTGTCTGAATTTGTAGGAAAGCTATACAAATTATGTTTGATAAAATTTAAGGTTTCATGAATATAAATACAGGGTAATGACAAGAAATGTATTTTTTTTTTAAGAATGGCCTGCAGCTGGTAGTTTGAGGTACTTGAACCATGGCTCTAATAGCTCTCTTTTGTAGTTTAAATATTTGGATTGCTTTAGGTGAATTACCCCAAAATATTATACCATACTTTAAAATAGAGTGAAAGTATGCAAAGTACTTTGTGCGAGCAGATTCAATAGATGATGCTCTTATTAGTAATCGCAAGGCAAAGCAAATTTTACTTCATTTCTTCCCTAGTTCCTGAAGGTGTACGAACCATTTTAAATGTTCATCTAGCTATATACCAAGAAATTTTGTACTGTAAGAATATTGAATTGTTATTGCCTGTTATTATTCGGTTGAGAAGCTTCTATCATCCAGTCTGCTGTCAAGAAATCTGAAAGTTAGAATTTATAAAACAGTCATATTACCGGTTGTTCTTTATGGTTGTGAAACTTGGACTCTCACTTTGAGAGAGGAACATAGGTTAAGGGTCTTTGAGAATAAGGTGCTTAGGAAAATATTTGGGGCTAAGAGGGATGAAGTTACAGGAGAATGGAGAAAGTTACACAACACAGAACTGCATGCATTGTATTCTTCACCTGACATAATTAGGAACATTAAATCCAGACATTTGAGATGGGCAGGGCATGTAGCATGTATGGACGAATCTAGAAATGCATATAGAGTGTTAGTTGGGAGGCCGGAGGGAAAAAGACCTTTAGGGAGGCCGAGACGTAGATGGGAAGATAATATTAAAATGGATTTGAGGGAGGTGGGATATGATGATAGAGAATGGATTAATCTTGCTCAGGATAGGAACCAATGACGTGCTTATGTGAGGGCGGCAATAAACCTCCGGGTTCCTTAAAAGCCAGTAAGAAAGTAAGGATATTGAATTGTTTCATTTTGATACTTTATGACCGGGCACTCAGAATTATTGTTTTGTGAATGATGAAAAGAAATGGCTATGGGTTCCTACTAATTGATTACCAGTCTGTTTCTCTCAAACCATTCCGCTAGTTGATTTATTGTCCTTTCTATAAGAAAACGCATGGTACTGACATCTTTTCCTGATAAAAAGATACTGGTATCATCTGCAAACAAAAGTTGGTTGTCCATGACTGATGTATGACTCTAAATCTTTTATATAGGCCTATATCAAAAATAGAATTGGTCCAAGAATTGAGCCCTTTGGAACACCATACCCTATACGTTATTTCTCAGACAGATAATTTATTATTTCACCATTTTCTTTACAAGTGATCTCTGTCCTTTTTTCACGGTTTTCCAGGTAAGAAGTAAGCAAACTGTGTGCCAAGCCTCTAATCCAATAAAATTTTTCATTTTTCTAGCAAAATAGTGTGATCGACTAGATCAAATGCTTTTGAAAGGTCTAAAAATAATGCTATTCCTGTTTCTTTCTTGTTAATAGATTCACATACTCTTTTTAAAAAGTTTATATTTGCCGTATTAGTTGATTTACCTTTATAAAATCCATGTTGGTTTTCAACAATTATATTATGTTGGGTTAAAAATGATACAAGCCTCTTGTGCATAACCTTTCCAGTTATCCTAGAAAAAACAGAGAGTAAGGAAATTGGTCTATAATTTTGAACTTCCAGCTGTGGTCCTTTTTTATATAGGCCTAAGTATTTCACTTTTGCCATTTTTAAACTATCTGGGAAGTAGCCTGTTGACAGTGAAAGATTTGCTATGAAAGTTATAGGAGTAACTATAGTTAGGAAATATTTTTTGATAATAAAATCTGAAAACCCATTGATGCCAGCTGCTTTTATTCCCAAATTGTTTAATAATTTCCATAATTTCTGTTTCATTAGTAGGATTTAGGAATATGCTATTACAATTATCCTTGTGTTTTGTTATATTATTGTTTTTAATCTCTGTACTGTTACCCAGAATAGTTTCTGCAATACCTACATAATAATCGTTAAATATATTTGCTATTTTATTGGGGTCACATATTTCTCCACCATCACATTTTAGTTTGATATTTTTTATATCATTACTATTTTGTCCCAGTTCATCTTTAATAACTTTCCACTTAGCTTTTGATTTGTGAATGAAACCCTACTTGATTTATTAAATATATACAAAATATATATTGAGTTACTTACATGGTATCTCTCTTGTCGGAGCTGACGCCATTACGATCCTGCCTTCGACTTATTGCTTCCTTAGACTCTGACTGTATCACTGTCTTCTCACCATCACTTTTTATGTTCTCTTATCGGTTTCCCGGCTGGGGTACCACGCACACTATCCAACAGGTGAGATGGGCTTTACACTCCTTTTGATGCTACGTGCTTGAAGATGTTGTCTTAATCAAACATCTTGTTCTTCTTCACTACATCTACCCATGTAGAAGTACTTTGTTCGTCTTCCTTAACCACACTACTATGTGCAGGTTTATCGTCGGATGTTTTAACGTTAATAGATGAATCATCATTAGAGCAGTGCAAAGGGAGCAGTTTTTCGACACACTGGCAACAGGGCAAGGGTTGTAAATTCACCTTGTATACCTGCAGAGGTCTGACTCTGCAGTACACAGGATAGCTGCAAGCAGTCGGTACAGCGTAGTAAAGCAAACGTCAGTACTAAAGAAACATAAGAACAGTTCGGATCTAGTGTTACGATGTATAAGCCGGAGCAAATTCGTTCGGCAAATTTTAAGAGACTTAATTCCGAATATGGTGATATTTTTGTTAATTGATTCAAGCATAAAACAACTGGAATACATTGAATCGATTTACAGGTTTATTCCTGATTGCATAACAGCTTTAGAAAAGTCTGGTACAAAATTGGTTGATCAGATTTCCCTAGTGCGAAATATCTGGAAGAAAGTGACTCAAGTAGACGATAAAATTGGTAAAATAATATCTGCGAAAATAACAAATAAGTTGAAAAAAAATGGTGGATATTATAAACGCTGAAAGATTAGTGACAGTATTTCTGGAGATAAGGATTTCTTTGAAAAACTAACAGAAGTTGAAAAAAATGTTGTACAGGATTTTACGTATGCCCCAGTTGTTTCAACAGACGTAGAAAGAAGCTTTTCCACCCACATATAAGGCCAGGCTATCAGATAGACGACAATCGTTTTCTGTTAATAACTACAAATGACATTTGTTGTGCATTGTAACAATATTTGGAAGAAATCTGATAATGTATCACATGTGCATTAATAAATCACACTCATTGCAAAGAGAAGGAAAAACAAAAAACAATTGTTCAAGTGCTTTTGCGAATAGAATATCATGAACCCGTTACAAATAAACAGTGATTTTGTTTGCGTACTGTATGAAATCATACATGTATACAGTATTGTAAGTTTTATTAGTTACAACAATGTAATTTATTCGTCACAACAATAATTCCTTTCTACAATTCACCTTAAACGCTCTCGTCAACAATTGGATCTTCACTCAACAAAGTATTCGTTATAGCACTCCACCGACGACAATGACAGTTTACTTGGATTATTACGCACAACAATGAACTGTTAATCTTAACTAATATTTACAAAGCACTATTTACAAATCAGAACTACCAGTTCTCAGTTCACAGTTCTTCTATCTCAGTCACTCGAGTTCACAGTATCTCGAACCACAGACCTTCAGAGACAGTTCACTGTACTCGAACTCGGGTCCCTCCAACTGCGGTCCACTGCACTCGAACTCAGGTCCCTCCAACTGCGGTCCACTGCACTCGAACTCAGGCCTTCGGATGCTGACGCAGATGCGGACGCACACTCGAGTCGAACTCTGGCTTGCTTGCTCTGGCTTACTCACTGACGGAATAACTGAAAACTCTCCTCTAGTTCGCTGGCGCTTCTTCTTTTATAGCAAAATCATAGTTGCGAGAACCTTCTACAGGTGTGTAGAGAATTATCTGGATATCTCCACTTCGACGCATTTTCTGGAAGGGTCGAGAAGGTCCATTCCTCCTTACTCCGCATGCAGCAGTTGCGCGTGCACTCTCCCCTCGTCGCGTGGGCCTTTCCTTTTCCCCTCGTCGCGCCGTCCCTCATGCTTCATGAAGCCCGCGCGATATGCTCTCTCTCGCGGGACGCTGGTCGTGAGTTCGAATCTCACGTCGCTGTCACAGTATATTATTTGTTTAGGATGAAATGGTTAATTAGTTTTGTAATTTTGAAATCTTACTAAAGTATCTGTAGGAAATTAATTGTAGAAACGTTAGAGAACTGTGTCATTTCTATTGTGTCGTCTGTACGTCAACACATCGTGTACATGACCGTCGCTTGTACACAGGGAACACGCCGACTAACATCGGAACCCTTGCTATGATGCCAAATTGTCATGTGCTCCGTCTGCACCGCTCTAATCATCATTAATCACATTAATTTTAGACACTGCACTAACTTCATTAATCTTATCACTATTCACCTTCACATAAGTATGCTGCACTGCACTGTCCTTCGTAGACATACAAATTATACTAGATTTCTCCTTCAGTAGTAGCCTCGTCATAAGTGCCATTTGACACATCATAATTTCAATTTTATCACGCAATTCTTGAATTATTCGATCCTTCTGCTGAAATAGGTAACTAATTATACGCACGTCAACTTTGCCATTTTCATCAGCCATTGCATTAATGGCTTCTGCTTTGATTATTCATTCTTTAATCCTTAATCATTACTGGAATGTTATGTATAATAGTAAAAATTGTCAAATAATAATCAAGATATTTACATATAAGCCTACAAAATATGTTGATTCTATTTGATTCTGTATTATTGGAATGTCACGTAAAATGCTAGGGCTACTAATATCCAAACAATATACAAAATATTAGCTGACCGATTAGTAGCTAATCCGATTGCTGGATATACATTATTAACATTACTATAGTAGGGAGCAAAGATATTGGCGGGTCGTACATAGCACATTTTTGCACGTACCACCCCCTCTCTTCTGACCTGTCCATGGGGATGACTGGCTGACAGTGTATCGATGCGTTCGGTGTAGTTGCTTGCAAGCCAATCGTTGTGTATTGAGAGAGTATATAGTCATCGTAGCTGTTGTTTGTTCACTGTGTACATATTCAAACAGTATTTTTCAATACTAACAGTGGAATTAATTGCTTCTGTGTCTAGTTGAGCGACATGTCTAGAAAGGGAGCGGATACGCGGAGCCAAGCGAAAAGAATCATTTATAGTGTTTATGAATACTTAAAAAACTTAAAACATGTGAGGACATTAACAGTGTTATATCTGCAACTCAGAAAGCTACTGCAGATGCATGTGGAGTTTCTGAGCGTACAGTTCAAAGAATTTGTGCAGAAGCTAAATCAGCAGGAGAAACAATAAATATGGAAGTGCCAGGGCTATCTTTCTCTTCCCCCAAGAAGAATGTACCACATACGAAGGTAGTCACTGAAGTTGATGATTTCGAGAAGGAGGTGGTTTGTAGGAGTTCAAGAGTTCTACGAGAAAGGATTATATCCCACCAGAGGTAAGGTAACGGAAATCATGAAACAAAAAACCAACTTTACCGGTTCAAAATGGTCGATGGGCAGAATTCTGAAAGATCTTGGTTACCGTTACAAGAAGTGCAACGATGGTAGACGCTTTTTAATGCAGAGAAACGACATAGTAGCATTGAGAATATCATTTTTGAGAAAAATGCACTTAATTAGAGAGGAGGTACCACCACGACCAGTCATTTATGTAGATGAAACGTGGATTAATCAGAATCATTCCAGGCAGTACATTTGGCAAAATTCCACCTCAACAGGTGGACTTAAGGTGCCTGTTGGGAAAGGTTCGCGGCTAATTGTGTGTCATGCAGGTTCAGCACAGCATGGATTTATTAAAGAGGCAAGGCTTGTATTTCAGGCAAAGAATTCCGGGGACTACCACGACCAGATGAATGCCACAGTGTTTACAGAATGGTTTGTACATCTACTGGAAAGTTTAGAAGAAGGTAGTGTCATTGTGATGGACAATGCGAGTTACCATTCTGCGTTAGTGGAGAAACTTCCTTCTTCGAACTCCAGAAAGGCAGACATTGTGTCATGGCTTACGACTAAAAACATTCCTCACGATCCTTCTCATACAGTTCCTGAATTGTTGCATATAGTGAATCAGCATAAGTCCATGTATAGGATGTATGAAATTGATCAGATCGCATTAAATATGGGACATGAAGTAGTAAGGCTTCCTCCTTATCACTGTCATTACAATGCGATCGAGTTAATGTGGGCGCAGGTGAAAGGCGAGGTTGCTGAAAAAAACAATACTTTCAAAATTAGTGATGTTAGACGTTTGTTGGACGAAGCATTAGACAAAGCTACAATTGACGACTGGAAAAAGTGTGTTAGACATGCAGAGAAACTACAGGAAGAAGATTACAGGAAAGAGTGTATTCGAGACGTAACTACTCAAAATGTAATCATTAATTTAGAAAGTGACAGTTCTGACGATGACTTCAGTGCAAGTAGTGAAAGTGAAGATATGTGAAGTGACTAATTTCAAAATGTAGGCTACTAAATGAAATGGTTTCCTTATTTTCAGTTTTTATTCCATTTCGACATATAATTGTCTTTAATATACCATTTTTATTACATTTGGTGTCAGTAGCTTCGTTTATGGTCTGCCAAAATTGCTTTGGATTATTTTTGTTTTTGTTGAATTTTTCAGAATAATATTTGATTCTCCGATTTCTTATTACATTAGTGAGAATATTAATTCTATATTTTCTGTAATAATTTAATCAAACAATGTTTTGTGGGTCACGTTTAACTTGCTTAGCTAACTTATCCCTAAATCGTATTGATTTAACAATACCTGTGGTAATCTAAGATTTAATTTTTTTGTACTTACTTGAGAATTTGAGAGGGACATGATTAGAATATTTACAAATTAGGCTACAGAGTATTTTATAAAAATTATCGAAACATGTATCTGTGTCTTCATTGTAGAATATAGATTCCCAATTCATATTATTAATATGAGATATTAGGCTTTTATGATTTACCTATATTTAGCTTATAATTGTCCGAAGATTCAGTGGCTTCTCTGCTAATACTGTTATTACTGATTGACAACGAGATCTGTAAATTGGTTAGGTTAACAAGAGTATCATTAATAAGTGTTAATTGAAAATGTGTATAGCGTTGCAATGGGAAATGTCAATATCACTTAAAGACACTACGATTTTTTCCTTAAAATATACATCCATACCATCACATTTATTATACTTATTATTTTTAACAATTTTTTATAACCATTAATATCATAGCCAGAGTCATGATCAAGCCAGGTTTCAGTTAGAACTATAATATCAAAGTAAAAGGAAAAATTAAGTAAAATACAGAGTTGGGGAAAAGTTTTTGTTGATGCTACTAATGTTTAAGTGAAATATTTTAAGATCTGATAGTATATTGGCAATATACACATTGCAGTGAAGTAAATCGTTAAAAACCATTGTGTTATTATTATTATTATTATTATTATTATTATTATTATTATTATTATTATTATTATTATTATTATTAAATTTGCACTGATGGATTTCATTTAATATAGTATTACTAAGTATTACTAGCCATTGTTAAGGCAATTATATTGTATAATTAAAAGTGGGAACCGACACAATACTATTTATAAAACTTATTTACATCGTCAACATTAGTGATTTTACTCATCTTTTCTTGCAACTATTTTACCGTCTTTTGTCCATACAAATTTATAATTCTTCAGTCGTGCTGCATCCCTTGTCTTGTTCAAAAGGTCTCTGGTCACTGCTTTCAATTGGTCACCTGCTGTGATTCTTCCTGCCGGAAGGTCCCTGTTGACTTTCTTTGTCGCAATCCCAGGACCGCTGTCGTCTTTCTTGGCCTCATTTCTGAACAGCTGGAGCCATTCATCACGACTTCTCCTCTTTGTGAAGCGGATGACAATAGGACGCGTCTTCCCTGGCCTGGATGGTATGCGATGTGCTACGCTTACATCATGTTGCACCAATTCACTACCGCCTAAGACTTCCGATATTTGGTCAATGACTTCGTAAGTCGATTGTTCATCGATCTCCGGAACTCCAAATAGCATTATATTGTCTCTGCGTGTGTACTGCTGCAGATCACTCACTTCCTGTTTGAGATGGTCATTTTCTTGCACTAGCCTCTTCATCTCCTCCTGCGTGGAGTTGAGTCCATGTCTTGTGTGCGCCAATTCCTCTCTAAGACTGTCGAACTTGGAAGATAAGAATTCAACTGATTTTCTTAGTTCATTCGCCTCAAAATACGAATGCTATTCGATACCAGTATAGTAGTTATAAAATCATGTCGCATATTGTATACCAGTAGTTTGTATGATAACAAATGAAGTGTTCACATGTGCTGTTGTTTAATGAAATAATTATAATGCTGCGCAGAGAAATTACACTAAATACTGACACACAAACAATGTTTATATATAAACACTATTTCGATGTTATAAATTTTAGGTTACGTAGCGAGGAGTGAAAGATGTTTCGGAAGCGACCCTTCGAAGAACGTTTACAGTTAAAGTAGGGGTGGAGCGTGGGTTGGGTTAGTATGGAGGGGTATACCTCCATCCGCCAATATTCCTGCTCCCTAGTATAGGCAATACAGGCCCATTTTAAAATACCATTATTAAGAATATTAATTGTTTGCAAATGCTTTAAAATAGCCAGTGAAGTGTAAATTGATGTGTGGTCCTGCTCAAATATTTTATTAAATTCTCTGATTCCATAATTTTACGTGCTTTCAAGTATGATCATGAAATTGCATTGACGAACATCTGTCGTCTCCATAGTTTTGATCTACAGGCACTTTTTTGTTTCACAGTGTTCTTTGTAATATTTTAACACAATTTATTTTGTAAATGTAATGTCAGAGTTTGCATAATTATGGTTTCACCATAATTGAAAAGAGCATGTAAAATTGTCTAAGAATCCACATCTATCGAAATTTTGATCTGAGGGTCAGATGTCCGCCTTTGATATTAAGCTACTGACTTGTATCAGTCCAATAACGTAAGAATAAAATGGATTTAAGTACAATACGTGAATATTTAAACAAAATATATACAGTTCATTTGCGTGTTCTGTGATTTTGTAGGGCACCTATGTTACTTTCCATAACTGAATATATACTATTTTTTTCTCATGCCAGCATACTGTTTTTTTTAAATCTTGATTGTCTTTATTTCACTATTTCACTGCAAAACTCATCTGTTTTCTCACTTAATACTTTATTTTACGACGCTTTATCAACATTTAAGTATGGTTATGTAGCGTCTCATTGATATGAAGGTGATAATGCCAGCGAAATGAGTCCAGGGTTCAACACCGAAAGTTACCCAGCATTTGATCTTAATGGGTTGAGGAAAACCCCGGAATAGACTTCAACCAGGTAACTTGTCCCAGGATTTGAACCCGGGCACGCTCGTTCACGGTCAGGCACACTAACCATTACTACACAGCAGTGTACCTTATATGTTCATGAGTGAAGAGATTACAGGTATGGAAAAATCATTGGTTTCGCGGAAAATCGAGATCACCTCATTGAGGCTAAAACAATTCTCACGTACATAATATCTTTTGCCTTCTCTGGCTTCGAACATGTTTCACTTTATTCTGAGGAAACAATATCAGGATCTTAAGGGGACACTCAACTATATTTTGGAACTTTTTTCCTATTTGACCAATCTTTTTCAAATTTGGAGGAAAAGTTTAATATACACATGGAAAGTAACATGCAAACTCTCAGCTCATTAGATCCAATACTTTTCAAAATAAAAAATATTTCAATTTTTAATCAATCATTAACTGAAATATCACTTTTAATTATCATTTTATATTTTTTGGCTTTGTGCATTTGACTGTGACTTCTCAATGAATAGGGGAAGAATTCTGCATATTGATTTAGTTCTGTCACGTAAATTAGTGTAGAAATTTAATCTTTCATTTCTATGACACTTTTTCTCCAATTTTTAAGTTGAGTGTCCCCTTAAGTGACCTTTATAACAAGACAGTTTGTGCATATTATTGAAAGAAAAAGAGTGATTTCAAGAGTATGTAGCATTTCGGATAACAGTGAAGTAAATCAGAACATGTTTTCGATATTAAGTAAGGGATCTGAAAATGATTGTACATTGTTCATGCCCGAAATTGATTGTGACGTTTATTTTATGTACGATTCTGCCCACTTATTGAAAGACATAAGAAACAATTGGGTAAATACCGGTACAAAAGATTAATTAAACTGGCCAACACACATTTTACTGCGTCCAATGTTAGAACTGTTCCTGAGTATATTCGACTCGCTGATTCCAAAAATGGCCAATTTTTCCTGTCAGTTCTAGTTCTTGAGATACAGCATAAATACCATATACCTTTGTTTACTCTGGTCCGTCGTCAGAATTGAAGATATTTTATGGTACTGTTTTAATTAATCTCTTTGTAAAATGATGGCAACACATTAAAAATTCTAATAAACGTGAAATACACTAAATTTACTTATTTCAAATGAAAAGCACGAGTTTATGATACAAATATTCCAGTCATTCGACGCAGAAAAGACTCGTTTTGTAGTAAGACTTCCGAGAATGGGATCTGCCAGGACAATCCCTCATAATGTTCCAACAGTAATCTGCCATCATGTGTGCATTCCATCTGGTATCTGCCTTCTATTGGTTTTACGTACTAGTGAAATCTTTCACCTTGTTCATCGCTTAAGTCACCAAGGTTTTCTTCAAACGATTTAAGTGAATGTGCAGAAAATTGACTTTAATGCTCATTTTATATCCAAGCCTGTTGAAATGAGAGACATAAATCTCTACTAATTTAGTATAGTTGGCTGCCTTCTTGTTGCCAAGGAATTTTTCACAAGAAGAACAAATGAAGCTCAGGCACAAGATTGGACCATAGAAAATTTCTGCTTCAGATTATTCGTGGTAACTCCAGGCAATTTATGCGCTACGTATTTAAAACACGAACCGCTTTTATTCACAGCTTTTAATTTAAATTTTATGTGTAATGGTGACAGAATGATTCTGTGTCGCACTATCAAAGGTGTATTTATTACATTGTGTTCTCCAATCACCATATCTCCCCTTGGAGGCCAATCCTTTCTTATCCAGTGCACATGTTTGGCTCTACTACTAGAAAGTAAGGATATTCTGTGTACCCACTTTGTTGACTAAGAAGAAAATGAACCACCTTCAAATCTGCACAGATGCTCCTGGAAATTTGTCTTTTCCAACACTAAAGAGAAGGCACTGTACTTTTCTTTCATTATGGTGGAGTGACCGATTGGAATGGAGGCATTATTTATTGTCAATGTTGAAAGAACACACTTAAAATTACGCTTTGAACTGTTGATTAAAAGGAGCCATTCATTTGGGGTATATTCTGATACACTCATTTTCTTCAGAACGCCTCCGAAATCGCTGTGGAATGCTATGTTTTTGTCTTCAGTAAAAAAAAAAAAAACCAGCAAATTTCTTTTTCTCCTTCGATAAAATATAATTTTCATTCCAGGCTGAAGTACATTCTTTTCCTTCAGTCTGCAGGCGAGCAATTCAGAAGACTCCTTAGAAAGATTCAGTCCCTAATCAGGTCACTCAACTTGTTCTGGACAAACCATTAATATGTGAAGCTGTTTGAAAATCGCTGTCGCTGTCGCCACTTTCTTTACCTTGTGCTATATCAGACATATAGGATCCATCTTCTAAGATCTGTGGTAACTCATGGAAGAGTGGAATAGTAAAAGATGCGAGTACGGCACAGATCTTATAGCTAAATGTAGATCAGGATAAGATTATTCCAATTGATTTCTGTGATATTAGCAGTAAAAAAATAAGCAATCAAATGATTTTTTGGTTGCATGAAAATCAACTAGACGTTATTACAGATAATTTTGTAACAGAACAGAATTGTAATATATATTATATAATTATTATATAAATTCAACAATATATAAGAAACTAGAGCTGATACGACCTAGCCAATGCCATTTACTGAATCAGCGCATCAGATAACTTCAAGAACGGGTCTAAAAACCAAGGCACCAAGAAAAACTTTTTTTTTTAATTGGCCTGTGTTATCGGTGCAGAAAGCAGACACATCAAGAAGATGAAAACACTGGAATAAAACTTAAAAAGTCAGCGAGTAGATTTTGTACTTGCCTGTCCTGCGCCGTGGCGTCGTAGTCTAAGGCATCCTGCCCAGGACTCGCGTTATTGAATGCGCGCTGGTTCGAGTCCTCATGGGGGAAGAAATTTTCTCATGAAATTTCGGCCAGTGTATGAGACCGGTGCTCACCCAGCATCGTGATGAACATGGGGAGCTACGACAGTTGGCGGAAATCCGGTTTCAAAAACCAGCTATAACGGCTTGGGGGGGGGATCATTGTGCTAGCCACAGGATACCTCCATTCTGGTTGGATGATCGTCCACCTCTACTTCGGCATGTGGACGTGAGGCCACCAGGCGGCTGGTCGGTCTTAGCCCTTCATAGGCTGTAGCGCCACTGATTACTGTATGCCTAATATATTATTTACGCTTATTTTTTTAGAATAGTGTAGATTAACACTGGTATTAGTCTAGTTTTTGGCCGATCGTTATTCTTAATGGCTCTACCCATGTTCTTGGTATGTCTTGGAAGTTAAACTTATAGCACACTTGCGGTAAGTAGCGTAAATAACAAATGAATAACACCATGACCGTGTCCGTCGGCGATATGGAATTCGTCCGACTCTACGTGACGCTCTTGGAAATGATTTTAATTGTACAAATGCAGTTCTTAGATTTTTATCGAATACAGGACTCGATAAGGTGATTCAGTAGGTTACATTTGTTGTTTTATATTTGATTTTACATTGGTAACATTTCGGACTTTATACATCCGAATATTTTATAAAATTTTATTGTTTTTTAAATGTGATATACAATTTATCTCTAGTGGGCTTAGTTTTATTATTTTATTGGCTCCTTTTGAACTCTACCTAAGGTCGTAGGATTGCTCACTTTTATCATTGTTTAGAAATCACCTTGTGTGTACTGCATTTGTATACCTCGTTTTACCGTGATAACGCTTTTTAATTCTTTTAGCTCCCGAATTATTGTGTTATTTGTCTCTTTGTTTTATTAAGAATTTTAGGTAAGGGCGCAAATAGCCATGGCAGCTGACACGCCCTTTTTAAACCCTACTACTACTACTACTGCTACTGCTACTGCTGCTGCTGCTGAATAGCACCTATCAACAAATGCGAATAAAAACAAAGGATTTGACACCTATAATATTAACAAATACGAATAAAAACATAAGAACGACACCTACCGACAAATAACAAACTAAAATGATTAATAATAATGCATTTTTGTTAAGATCGGCCAAGTAATAGTATGCAGTACATGTGTGTTAAGTGTTACAGAAACTCGACCTCGTCTCGTCTTTTCAGACTTTCACATATTTATGTAAATCTCACTTACTACCTTGTATCGCAATACACTATAACGATACATGTGCACTTTCAGCTGGTTATTTTGTATCTATATGTGCTAGTAGTAATAGCACAGTCTACTATATACAGTCGCGAAGCTCAATATGTAGTAAAAATGCAAACCTGGGTAGTTGCCCACCACTAGGATCACTACTATCGCCTCATCATCGCAGATCTCTCTCCTAGCAGCCGACAAAATATGTTACACTTTCGTTGTCGTGTGCTTTTGGAAAAATTAACACCTTCCTTCCATTATTGAAATATTAAATGCATAAAGTTAATTTATTATTTTAATGAAGTATATTAAATTCCACCATAAACTCGAAGATATCTGCAAGAAATAAGTTAATATAATTTTTGTTTGTGCAAAACGAACTGAAATTTACTATAGTAGCTTCACTCATTCAAGATTATAACGACAGCGATAATTAACTATGAAACCAATAAATATTAATTTGCATTTCCCTTTACAACAATAATAATGGAAATATGAATTAATGGAGTAACTTACGTGTACCGGTACTTGTAGTGTAAGCTTACGTAGTTAACAAAGTGGGATGAGGTTAAGCAATAATAATCACACCAGAATTGGAAATAAAATGTGATCAATGAATTTTATTGTAACGGACTTTTTCTACGCCTCTAGTAAAGCAACAAATAAAAATAACAACAAAATTAACAGCTATAATTAAAAACATGTCCTTTGAAAAAAAAAAAGTAGGCCTAAGCAATAATAATCCCACCAGAATTGAAAATAAAACGTGATCAATAAATTTCATTAAAACAAACTTAATTTTTCTACGTCTTTAGTAAAATAACACATAAAAATAATAACAAAATTAATAGCTACTATTAAAAATATATCCTCTGAAAAAAAAAGTAGACCTAACCTTTATTTCTCTGGAAATTTAGCAGCCTAAGTGACAGAACTTTAACCGGTATCTAATGTCCTTTCGGTTAGACTGAAACATTTCATTGTGAAATTTAAGGATATAATGTATTCTAACAGTCACAAAGAACTTCAAAATTAAGAGTTTTGTTTCTGCACAGCATTCTTGTGGAAACCTAGGAACCTTGCTGAATCTTTCGGAAATCGGAAAAAGGATAACTCTGGCCTCTTTCTCTTACTGTTGCTACAATTTATAGCACTACAAACGTCTCCTCCTTGTACCATATTATTATTCAAATTATTATATTTTAGCCATTAACATTTTCATTACAACCAATAACGAACATTTCATAAGCATCAATGTGAAATACGGAACGAGCTAGCACTCGATAGAAATACGACACAGTCCAAAGTCGACCATGGACAGTCTTTGTTTGTAGTTGCTAACCACTTGGAGCGCTTTATCAGGAGATTTGCAAAAAAACACCCCAAGCTTCACGACTGTATATAGTAGACTGTGGTAATAGTTAGACTGGACAGCATGCGATGGGTTGACTCAGCTAGAACTCGTGACGTCACGCT
The DNA here is from genome assembly GCF_040183065.1 of Periplaneta americana. Classification (NCBI taxonomy): domain Eukaryota; kingdom Metazoa; phylum Arthropoda; class Insecta; order Blattodea; family Blattidae; genus Periplaneta; species Periplaneta americana. The sequence goes on along the minus strand of NC_091133.1, from coordinate 4,999,989 downwards.
CTTCGTGAAAAGAAGGAGAAATCTTCCCAACTGTAATAGAGTACGCAGTGAACAAACAAAATGTAGTAGCTATCCCTCACAACTCAAATGCATCAGAAGTAGACTGCTACTACGATATCGATGTAAGAATTGATAGAATTTTAACACTGTTTATGGTCAACCACTGTGGAGTAACGGTTAATTCGTCTGATCATGAAACTAGTCGGCCCGGGTTCAAATGCTGGTTGGAACAATTTATCTGGTTGAGGTTTTTTCCGGCGATTTCCCTTAACTCACTAGGAGAAAATTCTCCTAGATAACTGTAACAGTTGATAAAGCATCGTAAAATCACCAACTTACAATTATATATGAGAATTAACTTCAGCAGACTTACATACTTCCAAATACTTTTCCACATTATTTACTGATTACCAAGTATAATGTATTTGTGTTGGATGTAGTTTTGCTTCTGATGATTTATTCGCATTAATTTTTATTGCTAGAGCTAAGAGCACATCTTCTTCACAGCACTGGAGTACCAGCTTCCTGCGACAGTATTACAGAAGATGATTGCCTAGAGACAGATGAGAAGACATTCAACTGTGATGTTTGTGGAAAGTGGTTTTACGACTCGGCAAGACTCAAAAGCCATGTTCTTTTACACAAGCGCAAGAGACCGTTCATTTGCAGCGTTTGTGGAAAGGATTGTTTGAATCTGGATCATCTCAAAAAACACGTTCGCGCACACAAAGGCGAGAAATCATTCAGTTGCGATTTATGTGGAAAGAAATTTTCCAAATCCAATGATCTGAAAAATCATGCACGTGTACACACAGGCGAGAAGCCATTCGACTGTGATATATGTGGGAAGAAATTTTCCGAATTGAGCAATCTAAAAAAGCATGAATCTGTACACACTGGCGAGAAGACATTCAGTTGTGATACATGTGGCAAGAAATTTTCGTTATCTGGTAATCTAAAACGACATGCACTCGTACACTCAGGGCAGAAGGCATTCAGTTGCGATATATGTGGAAAGAAATTTACTCTCTCTGGTAGCCTAAAAAGGCACGCACTCGTTCATACGGGGCAGAAGGCATTCTGTTGTGATATATGCGGAAAGAAATTTTCGGAGTCTGGTGTTCTAAAGAAACATGCAGCTGTGCACACAGGGGTGATGGCATTCAGTTGTGATATATGTGGAAAGAAATTTTCGCTATCTGGTAATCTAAAAAGACATGCACTCGTACACACAGGGCAGAAGGCATTCGGTTGTAATGTATGTGGAAAGAAGTTTTCGGAATCTGGTAATCTAAAAAAACATGCACTCGTACACACTGGGGAGAAGCCATTCTGTTGTGATATATGTGGAAAGAAATTTACGCAATCTGGTAGTCTAAGAAAACACGCACTCATACACACGGGCAGAAGACATTAAGTTGTGATTCATGAGGAAAGACATTTTTGGGGATCTTCTAATGTTAAAAAAAAAAAAATCACGCACTTTTACACACACTTGGCCTACAGAAGCAATACATTTGTAATTTACGAGAACAGAAATGTTCCAAATCTAGTCCTATGAAATGGTGTACGATTACGACGTGTACTCACTGGTGAGAAACCATTGGATTGTGATATATGTTGAAATAAATTGTTGTAATTGGGTCATTAGAAAGTGTATGAACGTCTTAACACAGGCGAGAAGCCTTTGAGTTGTGATATAATATATCAAACGCGCACGAAAGTGCATAAGTTTGTTGGGTGCACTTTACTATATTCGCTCAATGATTTTTGCATTTGTCAAAATAATATCTTTCACATTTCTAATGGCACAGATTACACACGCAGTTTTCACTTGGCTCATGGAAATAGCTTTTCTAGCAGAACTTATAGTGGAAGCCACAGACAGCTATATTGGCGCGTGATTGCGCTCCGTAGCTCCTGGTTAGGTCCCGCCCAGCTTCTATCGCTCATGGCATCTGTTTTGTAAAATTCTTCGAATATCTCTGCTCTTTTCTCCTCCCTCTGTCGGATGTGTTTCGTTCCCTGTGGTGTAGATGGCAGTAGCATCTTGTCTTTTATGTCCTCGATAAAGAATGTCTCTTTCGCTAGCTCGTGCGCTAGTCGTGATTGTGTTATCTTGGAGACGCCCAATGTTACCTTCAAAAATCTTGTTTTGACAGAGTCTATTGCTTCAAGCTCAGACATTTTGAGGTGTTCCCATATTAGCTCTATGCCTTATGTTACTATTGGCATTATTTTTGTCCGGAATAGTTCCATGGCTGTTGTTAGGGAAAGTCTTCTCAGATCCATTATAGTGTATATTCCTCTTATGGCTGCCGCTGTTCTCTCGCAGATATGAATTTTGAAGGATAGGCCGGTTGTCTGCAGGGTGATCCCGAGGTACCGGAAATAGTTGACTCTCTGGAGTTCCTCTCCTTCCAGGGTTATTTTGTCTTCCGCTGCCATTCTTCCTGCTTTCCTGAAAATCATCATAACAGTTTTGTTTTTGTTGATTTTAAAGTCGTCTGTTGCCCAGTCCTCTAGCCTGTCTAGTGCTATTTGCAGGTCCTCTCTCTTGCTAGAGCCTAAGACCATGTCATCGGCGTACAAGATTATTTGTGACGTCCAGTCCTTGTGTTATGATGTTTACATCAGCTGTGGGAATGCTGAACAGCGTCGGACTCATTGGGTCACCCTGCAGTACCCCATTTGTTTGGGTTATGGAGCTTGATATGCATTCTCCATCACTTATTACTATCACGTTTTTTGTCAGTATTTTCTTGATGATTTGCTCCATTTCGTTTTCTTTCCCTGTTACATTCCTTAGCTTTTGCAGTAACTTCTCTCTGTTTACTGAGTCAAAAGCTTTTTTGTGATATATATGGAATCGAGTAATTTGAAAGGGCATGGACGTGTACACTCGTTATGCTTAGCCGTTCACTTATGATAATTATATCGATGGCTGAGAACCAGACTGTTCTAAGTCCAACTTTTTATAAGAAAGAAATCTGAGTTTCGTTGTGTTCCAGTTCTTATCTTCATATATGAATCGAACAAAATTGTAAATATTCCTCTTCATAAGGTTGCCATGAAGCTATTCCAAATTGCTTCATGAAGCTTTGAATGTCAGGCGCTTAAAATAGCTCTCCTGAAAAAGAAATAGTAAAATGGACTTGGAATAGTCTGGTTCCGGGCCATCGATATGTGGAAAGATGTCTTCGCAATGTAGTAAATTAGAAAAGGTATGAACGTGCGCTTAGAGCCGGGAGCCATAAAATTGCTGTTTTTGTGGGAGGCAACTTTTGAGATGTCTGAAACTTCAAGCTGGCTCTGACAAGGAAAAGAAGCCTTGTAAGTGCGAAATACGTGTGATGATCTACGCGCAGTGTGTTAGATTCCAAACGTATGCTCGAGTACACACATATGAGAAGCCATTCGGATGAAATTTATGGGGAAAGTAGTTTTTGGACTTCTAAAAAAACAAAAAAAACATACACTTCTTCACAGGCGAGAAGCCTTTCCCTTTTGTTGTTAATAGAAGAAATATTTCATTATTAGTAAACGTGAAAAAGTCAAGCAATCAAGGAGAATCAAAGGTGAAAAGTCATTCAGTTATGTGTGCGACAAGTCTTAAGAAGCATGCACCCGCATAGACTGGTTGCGGCGATTGTGGGGTGAGTTTCTCGTTTTCGCGATATCTGAAAGCACACACGCAGGTGAGAATCGGTAAGACTGCGATGTTTTTCGATCTTTAAGACACAAACAGGCCACAAGTCAGTCAAGTGCGAACCTGTGCCTAATCCAGCGCCCTCGAAAGCCAGGCAACGCAGCCATGCTTTTCTAACATTTTGCTTGTACATTCTTAAATAGTAATACAAGACGGAACCCAATTGAAACTTCAGACATTATTCACGAGATCGTCTTGCGGTCAGTTATGAAAAATAAACATTGACGACCTACAGAAATTAACGCTGCTGCAATGATATTTCTTATAATGAAAAAGAAGTGGGAGACAGTTGTCTTCGCACCACCATCGACTACAGAGATGCCATCATCGTACATACGAAATTGATATTGAATCATCTTCACTCTAGTCAGCATTGGAAATTGCCACAGATGGTCAAACATATAGCATTTGTAACAATATTGCACATGTTTTAACATTTTAGTATTTCAATAATCTATGACCATGGCTCATATAGCCCTTGTTTTAACATTTTAATCAATTTATGTTCAATATTGTCACGGTAGAGACTTATAATTAACCAATTTATCTATATTGTACAAACACATGTACCAATTCTATTCATGTAATTAGGCATAAAACTTTAAAAGTAATGTACGAAAGATTCAACATGGGTAAAACTTTTCCTTAAGATGGCTTATTTAAGCCAAAAACGTTAAACTGAATAAATTAATGTGACAAGTACTCTAACAATTAATATTTGTTAAGCAGATAAGCACACACGGAACCTGACTATTCCTAATTTATGAGATCTGTGCCGTACTTTCATTGTTTATTATTCCACCCTTCCATCAGTCACCACAGCTCTCAGAGTATGGATCTTATAGATATGTCTGATATAGCACAAGGTAAAGAAAGTGGTGACAGCGACAGTGATTTTCAAACAGCTTCACATATGAATCCTTTACCAGAACAAGTTGAGAGACCTGACTAAGGACTGAATCTTTCTAAGGAGTCTTCTGATTTGCTCGTCTGCAGACTAAGGAAAAGACTGTACTTCAGCCAGGAATGAAAATTATATTTTATCGAAATAGAGAAAGAGATTTGCTGCCATTTTCTTTTTATTGAAGACAAAAACATAGTATTCTACAGTGACTTCGGAGGCCTTCTGAAGAAAATGGGTATATCAGACTATACCCCAAGTGAATGGCTTTTTTAATCGACAGTTCAAAACATAGTTTGAAATGTGTTGTTTGAAACAATTGCAACAAATATGCCTCCATTCCAATCGGTCACTCCATTACGATGAAAGAAGAGTAAAACTCCTTCTCTTTAGTGTTGGAAAAGATAAAATACCAGGAGCATCCGTGCAGAATTGAAGATGGTTCATAAGTTGCTTAGGAAAATATTTTAGGCTAAGCGGGATGAAGTTACAGGGGAATGGAGAAAGTTAGACAACGAAGAACTGCACGCATTGTAGTGTTTACCTGACATTAGAATATTAAATCCAGACGTTTGAGATGGAAAGGATATGTAGCACGTATGGGCAAATCCAGAAATGCATATAGTGTGTTGGTTGGGAGGCCAGAGGGAAAAAGACTTTAGGGGAGGCCGAGACGTAGATGGGAGGATAATATAAAAATTGATTTGAAAGAGGTGGTTAATGATGATGGAGGGTAGGTTAATCTTGCTCAGGATGGGGATCGGTGTCGGGCTTGTGTGAGGTCGGCAATGAACCTGTAGAATCCTTAAAAGCCGTAAATAACATAACTTATGGGGCTACTTAAATCTTAACAATTATAAAAGTTAGAAAATTTTGTAGGTTAAAAAATGTTTAAAATCCAAATATTGAGGAAAACATTTAGATATTACATTTTCATCATTACATAATTAGGGATCTAGTTATATCAGAAAAATATTATAAAACTTAGAAAAATAAGTTGGCTAAAAACTGCTTAATAAGAGTGAAATATTGAGGAAAACCTTCCTATGTATTACATTTTCATCACTACATCTAGCGTAATGACCAAATCCAGTTAGAAATCTTGTTTCAATTGAAATTGATAGGCTAACCTACGATCTTTATTTTCATCTAGGTTGGGACGCAGCAACAGAGTCAATATCGCATTTTCCGTAAGAATCTCTGAAGGTTTTAAAATTGACGTCATCTGTGCCACATCTAATTTTGTAATGTATGTTTTCCTTCGCCTCATTTCGAGAATTGTAGTAACAAAAGTCTGGTTTCAATGTAGCGTACCGACAATGGCTACGATCTAGCCAGCGTAACCCTTTGTAACATTTGTCCTATTGCGAACATAGGTTTATGAAGTTGAAAGACGTTTACTTCGCTGTTTATCCACCGGAAGTGGCTATCTATACCAGAGCTAGTAATGTCTATCATTACTAAATTATGGCTCATATTTTGTTATAATTTTTTAGTCAATCTGGGTTTTACAATGTAACACATTTCGACAGTTTTTGTGATCACGGCATACTTGATCGAAGAACCTGTTAACAGTGTTATCTGAACTTGGAATTGAGGAAATCGCTGTGTCGTTTATTTCATTCTTATATTTCATAGAGGTATGTCTGTATTAGTGAATATTGCCAGATTTTCTCTTCGGTGTAATTATTATTGTGGTCAAATTTGTTTATTTTCTTTCCTTACTAATATCTATTACATCACAATTTTATAATTCATGCTTCTTTGGTAATTAACAAGGGACCGCCGGTGTTTTACAAGGTAGCTATGTGTCGAGGTTAGTGGGTTAGTTGAGGGAATATCTAAATGATGTGAGACCGAGGATCTTAAATCGTTGAAATTTTTCACATAGGCGAATTCCTCGGCCTCACGTCACATATCCCACAATTAGCCCACATACCTTGTAAAAGACCGGCGGTCTCTTGCTATTTACGAAAAACTGCATTCGTTAATATTCACACCTACAAGGAAACATTCAAGAATGTGTATCCATGCGCCATGCTAAACGAATATACTCTTTTATCACGGCCACAATTCATTTCACTTTTTGTTACACTATATAATGTGTGTGTGCGTGCGTCACTACATTAACATATTGATTATTATACAAAACACATCTAAGGAACAAATGTACTTATAAGAGTGGAAAGATCGTTGCTTACGAGATTATACAAGCTGGCGCATAGCGCTTGAAATACGGATCTAAAGTGGTTTCCGCGTAACGCCAATTCTGCCGCTCGGAGCGCTGTTCGGTTCTAGATATTCGTAGTAGTGATGGGCAAAGTTGTTCTTTTCTCGGAACAGTTCCGACACTTCCGGTTCGGAAAAATACTATCATGGATAAATATACAGTAGGATGCGAAACTTGATGAGTTTCCCGTAACACATACTAGAGGCGCTGTTGTAGAAATTGATCTTGCTGCCATCTATTTCTGGGAGGGGCGTTATTACATCTAGCAGCGCACCAAGTAGCGAAAAGAGTAATTACTCCATGCATTTAGCAGCGCACCTGGTGACGAAAATGTTAAACTGTGCTGAAAGTATTCCCTCCCACCCTCATCGATATTCAAAACTAACCCAGTTTAAAATAAAACATTTACGGTTTTATTCCTCACAGCATATTGTACTGAAAATTCTTACCGGAGCCAACAGGAAGATAATAGATACGATGTGTTTTACACTACCCGATTAAAATATAACCAGACAGAGACAAAAAATAAAGCAAAATGTTAGTTAATTGGAATTCTAAGCTTTGAGTATGGAAAAGTCTGCAAGAACTACTTAGATAGTTCAATTTATTATATTACTATTACTTTACAATACATTCAGCAACACTATTTTTACATCGTCCATAAACATCACTGTTTAACATACACTGCTTATACACACACGTATCATTTTATGTTCACTTATTAGCAAGTTTCAGTCCGTCATCTCGGCTCTTCGACTCTCCCGTACAGCAATATCTCGAACGGATAAATAGAGAACTCTGGGTAATGTACCCAACACGTAGTTCTAATATTCATCACCTTACTTCAAACCCCCAAATCCAGATGGTGCTGACCGCAGTTTCGCATCCTATTATATATGTATCCATGATACTATGTTCCAAACAACAGTTCCGAAATAACAGTTACAAGTAGAGATGAGTCGGAATCGTTTATTGATGTGAGCCATTTCATTGACTCTCGCTCCTTTTGAGGAGTCGTTCAAAAGAGTACCATCCCTCTTCTCCAAGCTGCTTCCACATAGTGTTGGAGCACTCTGCGCTCGGACTCCTCTTGAAATAAGTTATCGACGTGACATAGCACACATGTTTCTCAATAGATGACATTCCAACGCACATTCGAATCGGTTTTGGAAACTTGCTGTGTATGGGGGCAGAAGCTTCATGTTTAGTAAATACACAGCTGTTGAATACAAGGTCAGAATGCAACATTTAATTTTGGTACACAAAGTCATAATGACACGGTAACCAACTCAAAAATCTAACATGACATTTAAAACGTGTAGCATGTAATCTTTGTTCTCCGAGTTGTGTAGAAAAAAATTCATTAGTACTTAGGCCTACTTTTTTTTTCAAAGGATATGTTTTTAACTATAGTTAATTTTGTTGTTATTTTTATTTGTTACTTTACTAGAGACGTAGAAAAAGTCTGTTACAATAAAATTTATTGATCACGTTTTATTTCCAATTCTGCTGTGATTATTATTGCTTAACCTCATCCCACTTTGTTAACTACGTAAGCCTACACTACAAGTACCGGTACACGTAAGTTACTCCATTAATTCATATTTCCATTATTATTGTTGTAAAGGGAAATGCAAATTAATATTTATTGGTTTCATAGTTAATTATCGCTATAATGTTGAATGAGTGAAGCAATTATAGTAAATTTCAGTTCGTTTTGCACAAACAAAAATAATATTATCCTAGTTCTTGCAGGTATCTTCGAGTTTATGGTGGAATTTAATATACTTCATTAAAATAATAAATTAACTTTATGCATTTAATATTTCAATAATGGAAGGAAGGTGTTAATTTTTCCAAAAGAACACAACGAAAGTATAACATATTTTGTCGTCTGCTAGGAGAGAGATCTGCGATGATGAGGCGATAGTAGCGATCCTAGTGGTGGGCAACTACCCATGTTTGCATTTTTAGTACATATTGAGCTTCGCGACTGTATATAGTAGACTGTGGTAATACGTTATATATTACAAACTCTTTGACTGTTCATTTTTGCAACAGTTCCGAGACCGGAACAGTACCAAAATAACTGTTGTGTTATTTTTACCCATCTCTAATTGATAGTAGAACGCTAACATGACATTGATATTTGGGACATTTAAAGGACTCACCATTGCTTATTACCCTAAATGCTTCGTACAATATTATAATATGGTCAAAAGACTTAATTTCAAAACTTCTCCATCTTAATTATATAAAAATAAATGGCTGTCATTCTTGAGATTAAAAGATATTGCCGTACATATTATAAATTGAGGCAATACTTTCCTGTTGTTCATTTCATACACCATACCTTTTCGGAAATAATGAAAGAAGCTTAATACAGTTTACATGAACACTATTCTTTTCACGTGTTTATTTATTATTATTATTAAGTTCCAGTGAATTAAGGTAGTGTATTTTCTTCCATTTCCCTGAATTCATAATTTAATCATTTGTAAATAGGCCTAACTTTTCCCTTTCTTTTTTTTAAAATATATTTACGTTAAATTGTTATGATTTTTACTAATGGAAACTGCAGTCACAATGCATGATAAGTGCAATAAAATTGTGCCATTTTTCTTGCGCACCTTGTAATGGTGAAATAAATAACTAATAGGCCTGCTGATTAATCTGTAGTGGATAGTAATAGTAAATGCGGTAGTATTTTAGTCTGTGAAAACAGTTTTTAAATTATAAGTTCGAATTAAATTAACCACTTGGGTCCTGGTGTATAGTATACTATACTTCATACACGCATTTAGTTTCAAAAGTTCCACAAGGTGGAATCGTTATCAGTCACTTTTTTTCTGTGCTTGTCAAGCTCCTGACATCTCTTGGGACTTACAGGAAGCGCAAGAAGATCGATTCGATCATTGGAATGAGTGTTTTAACTATTTGTAAATGAAAATGGCGACCAGCAACTAAACGCCAATGCACCGTAGGACGTGCTTTCGAAATAAGTCCACAGTAAATTTATGATACCTACAATATATATGTGCAGAGACCTACATATGTGTTCTAACTGTAATCTCCAAAATTTTTTCGGCATTTCTTTTCATTTAAGTGATTTTTTTGAAGTTTAAAATTACATTGAACTTCAAAAATAAAACAAAAAATATCTTAGGACTCAGGAGCTTAAAATTAAATTAGGAAGTTTGTCTGCAATAAATGTCATTAGAAATGGTTTCCACATTTGACGATTTCTCAAATCATAAACAAATATCATGTCTTTTCAGGGGCTTTTCTTTCTCTCTCTCTCTCTCTCTCTCTCTCTGTTTTTTTTTTAAGAAGTTTGCTGCCCATAAGCACATGCGCATGTGCTCTCCGCGATCACCATTTCTCTGTTAGCAATGTCATCTCTCTCCCCTGAAGTGTTTTCTGTCGTCACTAATGACATGTCAACTGGTCGAAGTGGGTTCCGCCAAATTGGTGACGGGGGGATGCAATGGTTCCTCTCGTGCTTTTCTTTTCGAACATTAATCGCCTTATCACCACCCAGCCCTTTTCGTTCTCTCGTCTTTTTCATCGCTGTATTTCTCCTCGCCGGCCACCATTGCATGCGGAATGCCCACCACATCATCACAGCCATTTTCACCTCTCCATCCCCGCTGTTTTGTTCTTGCTACGTCCGCCTACATGACGGGATTTGTTAAGAATGCCTGGTGAGGCTATATTATTCTTCCTCTTCTAGTTCATTACATTCATTCTTAGGTTAAGGTTCTTAGGCTTACAACTCCCGTCTCACCAGCGAGGATCTTTTCTATCTCTGTGGTCCTGTCCCACGGTTTCGAGCGCGAATTTTGTAGCCTGTCAGGGCGCCCAGCACTGAAGCAATAGTGGACCCTTCACACTGCCCCTATATGCAAGTTTAGGTGCTGAGCCCGGACGATACCTCAAGTACACTCACGTAGAGCGATTTAGACGTCCCAGTGACCGACTCTGCTGGCCGGGGCGGATATATCGCTCCGACGTGTTACTGCTGACTAATGGGTGTGGCAGTGTAATCGACCACAAGTCCCCTGCACCTGGATAGTCCTGGGATTGTTCAGCGTAGAGTGGGGAGCCACGGGCAGTTATTCCCGTGGTAGCGGCATAAAAGTGCGACAAATCTCAGGTTTAAGATTTGCCATTAGATGTGTAATGTCCAGTTTGAAGGGTGAGTTGCGTGAGGTGGGTTGCTTGGGATCGGGCTGTGGGGGGGGGGGGGTCCTCATAGCCGGCACAGACTGTGAATAATTTTTTAGGTGTCTTTCTGTCGCCCCCCTGGTGGCAGGCTGACGCCGACGGTTCCGTAGGGAGGGCCAGTTTAAATGTCTTCGCCCTCTTCTCCCCATCCCTCAGAAACAATAATAATAAAACATGACAGGAGAAAGTACGACTGGTTGTCATATGACAAAAATTGTCATCGAGACTATATCTCCAAAACAGAGTGAGACGCTGTTGAAAGCCAAGTTGCTGGGGTCTTACCCTATTAAAGTCGAACGGCACTCCTCGCTGAACACCACGCGGGGAGTAGTGCATACGGATTCTCTGGATGAAGAGATCCAACTAGAACTGGCGGAGCAGTCTGTGTCCAAGGCTTACCGTTTATTACGTAAGCGGGACGGACAGACTGTTCCCCTGAGCACTGACTTCTTGACCTTCGAAAAGCCTGTCCTACCAGAATACATCTTTGTCGGGTATGAGCGTGTCCCAGTTCGTGCGTATGTGCCGAACCCAATGCTGTGCTTTAGGTGCCAACGGTTCGGATGTACGTAAAACCGTTGCACTATCAACATCGTATGTGCAAAGTGCGGCTGTGCTAACCCCGGTGATTCCCCAACTGCCGGCGTCGAGCACTGTGTGAATTTTTCTGGGCACCACGCCGCTAATTCTAAAAATTGCCGGAAGTATATGGTAGAGAAGGATATTCAAGAGCTCCGAGACCGGGAAAATATTACGTTTTTCGAGGTGCGTAAGCGTATTTTAGATCAACAGAAAAAGGCGATGGAAAAGTCCTATGCAGGAGTATTGCAGAAGGCAACACAGGCAATAGATGTATCCACGCAAACGCCACCTCTTGCTAGTATACCTGGGAAGCGTATTGAGGGTGCAACCCAGACGTATGTGGACGTTGCCACTCAGACTGCTGAGTCAGACGACACGTGTGGCCTCGATATCAGGCCTTATGTTCCCAACAAGGTCGCTACCGTGGCGACAGACAAGGATTCAAGGCCTGGTAGATCGCCGCGACGTCGCACTCCTTGTTCGGGTGTCGAGTCGAGATCACGATCTCCATCCTGTGCTTGATCAAGATAAGGTGTGCGACGATCTGCGAGTGAGTTCCCTTGGTCGAGGGCTAAGCAGTCTCAGTCCACGGCACCAAACCATAGAAAAGATAAGAAAAAAAGATCTCCTGTAAAGCCACCACCATGATTTCGCTCCTCTTGATGTCTGATATTGTACAGTGGAATGTGAATGGTATACGCAGCAGATATACAGAACTACAACAATTAATTTATCATGAGAACCCTGCTATTTTATGTCTTCAGAAGACACACCTCCGGCCTGAAAACTTCCTGAGTATCTCGGGATACTACGTTCACTGGTACAATCACCTTGCTGGTATTGGTGCCAACTGAGGTTCGTGCTCTCCTACTTCGCCGAAGTATCTTTTCCTCTGTTATCAAAATTAACAGTCCACATTTGAGAAATGTTTTACTACAGAGTCCACACTTTCATGTCCATTGTCACTGAATGATATGGACTCCAAAAATCCGACCCAGTCCGCCTTTTTAATAACCCAGTTTGGATAGCGAGATTCCGCAGGACGTAAAGTGGACATACGGATTCGAATGGGGTGGTGGTCACTACCATGTAGGTCGTGAATCAAGGCGTTATCAGGCCACAACAAAGACGCAAAAATTTCATCTACCAGTCAACATTAATGAAAGGAAATAGATCAGTAAAGAAGCACTTTTATACCTGCAGTGCATTGTAGAACATTATTGAGAACTGTATTAGAAACATTAAATCCAGACGTTTGAGATGGCCAGGGCATGTAACACATATGGGCGAATCCAGAAATTCATATAGAGATTTCAGGAATGGAATTCATACTACACCCTAGTCTAATAGTAAAGGTATTCTCTGTTCTTGTGTAGCATTTAATTAGTTCAGGAAAAATATGGAACATCCACTAAATAGGTATTATAGTATTGTATTGTAACCACCGTGAATAAATTTGTTTCATCGTGTTGCAGATGAGTCAACACTTAAATGTCTGTTACAGTCGTGATGGATGTGATCAAGAAGGAACCCGAGGTCGACCCGTTGGCTATACACTGGAGTGATGACACTGATAAAGATGAGAAGAAGCCCTTATTAGAGGTACATTAACAATCACTGGATCTGATTTCTACGTTCCACTGAATCACGAGGAAAGGTAAAAAAATTTAGGATGTGAATTCTGAAGTCATTCTGAGTCAAAAAGTTCAAATGGATATAGGTCCGTTTTCGAACAGTTACGGAGATATGGCTCTTTGATTTCACAAAAACTTCTAAGATCCCATTTTACTAACTCGCATTTAGAGACAGATAACGGACAACTTTAGAGTTTATATTCATGTATGGATACAGACCTAATATTCTAGAAGTCGGGGTCGATGTTTTCGTACATTTTCAATGGTACCTTCTTCTGCTTCAATGATGAATCGCCATCATCGCGCTGAAAAGTTGCACGTAACTGTTCTCTATGCCGCATCCAAAATACAGTCGATTAGCGCCTCTCTCGTTTACACTTCCTTTGCTATACCAAGTCTTTCATCCAACCCCATAGACAGTAAGTACTCTTCGATATGGTACTTTTCTGTTCGGAAAGCGTCGTTCATATTCAGCGACAGCACGCAAGGAACTTCCATCGCACAAACCATAAACATACACAATATCGGCGTATTCTGTATTCGAAAATTTATAAGGCATTTTGAAAAACACAAGTTAACACTTCCGATAACTGTACCTGTATAACTACTGCACTGTAGGTAGCTGACTGGACTGCTATGAATTGATGATAGTGTAGGCTATTTGTGTTATCTGCGGGTTCTGTGTCATTACATCAGACAAGGGCAGGCGATTGGACATTTGTAATGCCCCACCATCCGGTTTCTTCCTCTTATCTACATCATTCACAATGCAGATTCCAATGTTACGTCATTCATTGCGACCTTGACCTTGTCTCACGCCAGCAGCATATGGTAACGTCTGATTCACATTGGGGCGAGACATTTTACCAAAAAAATGCATCTAGCTCCACCATCGTTCGAAAACGGACCTATGTTCATATGAACTTTTTCACTCAAAATGGCCTAAGATATCGTATCCTAAATTTTTTACCCTTCCTGTATACCTCTTAGTTTATAGTTAGCACACTTACAGTATAACAATCATAGAGTAACGAACTGAAGCGAGCCTTTGTGAATGTATCAGTCATCTCTTGCTAAAACAAGACACCTTTTACAGCAGGCCTGCATTCCATACAAGATATAATACAGTTGTAATTTCTAATAATTAATGTTGATGTTTAGTGTTTCAAATCTGTTATCCTCTCTCACTCTGCTGTCAGATTAATAATTTGCATTGAATATAAATCCATGTAAATGCAAATGTAATAAGAAAATTATTTGCAAGTGAAACACTGACAGTAATAACGTGTGATACACTGCATCACAGTAATGTATTAGCGATCTGCTTATATATATAGTCGACCTGGTTGGCGAGTTGGTATAGCGCTGGCCTTCTATGCCCAAGGTTGCGAGTTCGATCCCGGGCCAGGTCGATGGAATTTAAGTGTGCTTAAATGCGACAGGCTCATGTCAGTAGATTTACTGGCATGTAAAAGAACTCCTGCAGGACAAAATTCCGGCACATCCGGCGACGCTAATATAACCTCTGCAGTTGCGAGCGTCGTTAAATAAAACATATTTTATATATGTATATGTGTTTCAGAAATACTTTGACAAATCTTGTGAGCATGTTCCTCACAACAAAACAAGAAAAAAAGTTCATATAAACATATGTCCGGAAATCCTTAGTTGTTTATTTATTAATGAAAGAATATAATGAAACATATTTTAGATATTGTCAGTTTGGTAGCAATTATTGCAATTTTAATCAATTCAGAAACTCATAACAATAAAAGTTTACGTTCAGCGCGTTTTGAGGTATAATCCAACAACTTAACTTAAGTTTGTAACGGATAATAATTCAATTTGTTAGATAATAATCGAATGTTGTTATGAATACAAGTCTGCTGTCCTATATGGCTATGTATTGCCAAGGAGACTTGTGTGCTGCAGTCATTTGTCATTTAAACATTTGTTATGAGTTTCTGAATTGATTAAACTTGCAACACTTGCTACCAAGCTGACAATATCTAACAGATGTTTCATTATGTTCTTTCATTAATAACTAAAAATCTAAGGATTTTCGGACATGTTTATATGAACTTTTTTTCTTGTTTTGGTGTGAGGAACATGCCCCCAAGGTTTGTCAAAGTATTTCTGAAACACCCTGTATATATATATATATATATATATATATATATATATATAATTAGAACTGGTAATGGAAATTACGGGAAAACGGCTGAATGGATTTTAATGAGTGACCTGTCATTTTGAAGCTTGGCATCCAAGAATTTTCAGAAAAATAGTAACTTTCAGTGAAGCGTTAGTTTTCCTACATAATTTTCCTGTTTTCAAAAATCCATCTTTCGTCACTTTTGAGAACTAATTGCATTTCAGAATAAAACAAACCCAACACTACAATAAACAATAGGCTGTTACACGAATGCCATGTCCTGCAGGATTGCTGACATATTTAGAGTTCAAATTCAATTGATTATTAAAAACTTCAAGACTTACTAAAAGTAATTTACAGGTCTGATTCTGCGGTGTGTAATTTTCTGAGTACAGCTGTGCATTGGATATTAAAATCTACAAAACTTGAGGTCGTTTGATGACATTATTACCACTATAAATGAAATATGATTATAGTTAATGCCATGATGTTAATATATAACTACAAAACTTGCGTAAGATAATAATATTGTCATTAAAAATCAAATATTTTTATAGTTATTAATCAAGTTGGGTTGGGTCTTTTCCATATACCTAATAGCGGTGTGGTTTAGATATTTATATGCGCCATTCTCTTCAGTATTCACTCGAGAGAGCGCAAAAATTACAGTTCCTAAGGAAAGACGGTATTACTTACTGATAAAATAAGAGACCTACAAAATCTTTTAGTCTCCCGATCATTTTAGCAAGATCTCTCAGCAGGATAAAATCAATTTATCCTCTACATTTTAAGCTCTACATGCAGCAGCTATACCAAGATGCTATGTCTATTGTTCGAAAGCATAACAAACCTGACTTTTTTTAACTTTCACCTACAATCCACAATGACCTGAAATAAGTATTGGTTTACTCCCACATGAAAAACCCACTGATCGTCCTGACATTGTTACTTGCATTTTGCGTTGAAACTCAAAAACTGAAGGTGGATAGGTTCAAGAAAAAATGTTTGGCATAAAAAAAACATCCAGAGGGAGTAGGTTTCATTATTATGAAAGCAAATAGCTTTCAAAATGTCTGGTAATTTTTCATTATAAATAAATCTGAAAAGTTTTATTTGAACGTCTAATTAACTTAGTTTGCAACATTTGCTGTACAAGCCACTAGTATTCTTGAAGCTGTTAATGATATGTATTACCACGTTGGTATTGGCGTGTGCGTGTGCGTGTGAAGACCCTGGTGCAATATAAATTAGTCCCGTACCTCATTTTGAAATGCAATAATTAGAGTATCAGTGTCAGTGATACTGCTTTCTTTTTGTTGATACTGCTTTCTTTTTGTCTCCTTTCAGTAAATTGATGTGTGTCGTATCCCTTGAGGTATGTCGATTCTGAAAACATGTATAAACACCCTACAGTGATCTTTTCCACCTTTAATGAATTATCAATTCTACTGCAGGCAAATTGTTCCGAAATGTTTTTCACCCACACTAATAAATATTTTCAGTTGTCAGTCTGATCTAGCTGTTAATGTATTGTTCTTACATCATGTCGATTATGTTCATAATACTCTAAATTCCGTATGATGTAAGTCGCAATTAATCCATATTAAGAGGACCAGACTGCAACGTTAGCACTTAGAATCACATTCTTGCACACTGTTATGCAGTTTGTCTCTGTCTTCTGCAGGAAGGGAATTTATTTGATTTCCACGTGGCTGGAATAAAGACGGAATCCGTGGACCATAGCTATGATCTCACATCAGAGACTAAAGTTGAGGAACCTGCAGTGCCAACTGATTTTCTTTCGATAGAGTGTAAAGCTGAGGTAAGTGGAGCCCATAAGGTGTGCTGACTGTTCTTCCAATATTATTTTTGCATTCTTTTCATCGTGGACAGTTACACAGATATTTTAGAATGTGGCAGTGATTAATATTTATAGTAGGAGTGCGAAGTTGTGATGCATAGTGAATGAGTTTCATTTTAGTTTTATAATCTTATTCCTGTAATATAAGTGCTTGTTATGATTTCCCATTAATGAAGTGTAGTTCTATGTGTAAAAATGAATACAACATAAATCCTCTTTCGGCTCACTCTTCTTTGTATATGTAACACGTCAGAAGTGTATGCTAGTCACGAGTTATAACGGACATAAGGTTAGGTTATCACATTTGTGTTAGCAAATTTTAGAAAATTTTCAACACATTGCAGTATAGGCGAAAACGTAATGTCACCATGACATTAGAGTTTCTTATATTTACTTTTCATTTTAGTAATGAAGGGTATTTATTGTTAAAATACGTTGGAATATTTACTTCGAAATTTGTCAGTGATTTCCAGTCTTAATATTATGTTCAGAAAACTTTAAATACAATGCCGTTATTCTTAATTTTAGACCAGTATTTTTATGTGTTGTGAGAATTCTGTTAAACTAATATTTATTGGGCTTAAGCTTCATTGATTAATTTCAATCTTGTAAACATTGTGGAAGAATTTCTCTATTTTATCGAGTAGTTATGGTGTGGTGGCGGCGGCAGTGGTGCTGTATTTAAAGATGCTTTCAAATGCACACGTTATTCGATATCAGGGCCCTTTAAAATCTGCCTCACTTGGCCAGGCTAAAGGCCATGAAGATGAGATACGATGGCCAGTATGATTATTCAGCTTTTGAGATATCTAGCTTATGTTCGTTGAAGAAGTATCTCTCTTCACTGAAGAATTACGTCCCAGGAGATTGAGGAATTTCGAACATTTTAATTTTTTAAGGAAGGAACTCTATTAGCAGTATCATACTGAAACAAGTCATAAACGGTTGCCTGACATTTAAGACCACAGACATAGAATAATTTTAAGTAGCAACTTATAAAAATAATTAATTTACGACATCTCTGTCTGCTGTAGGAAGGAACATTTCTCCAATAAATTGTTAGAGTTTCGAAAATAGACACAAAATATTATAGTAATAATTTCTTTAAAAAGGGAAATATTTTTCTCTTGTCGTCCCTCCATTTCCTTCTCTGCTGTTTTTCGGACTGAAGACCTAGCAGTAAAGTCAGTAAATGTATTAGATATGAATAAAGAAAATGAAATGTGACAATGACGACTCTTGTTAACTTCCCCTGCGAACGTACGATAACAACATGTAATAATTTTGAACCATGTGATATAGTTTTCAGTAGGCTATGAAGCTTTTGTAACCTGAAATGAAATGAGGAAGTTGCCATTAAGTTCCAACTTACAGGCAGACTAAAGTTCCACCTGTAGCCAATGTCACCTCGAGTAATCATTGGCTGGAATGTAATTGTCCCCCTTCTGTTTTTCCATTGGTGGACACATATTTTTCACTTATCATGCTGTGCCGTTAGTGAAAAGTTTGTGTGTAAGACTTTCATGATGAAGTTTAGATTTGAAGTCCAATGCAATTTATGGTGTACAACGTTGATGTAGTAGTAGTATTTATTTATTTAACCTGGTAGAGATAAGTCCATTAGACCATCTCTTCCCCTCTACCAGGGGATTATATCTACAATAAAAGAATCAATCAATCTTCTTAATGTATCCAGGTGTTTGCTGATAACATAAAGTCCACTATAGTCCACTGTAGTGTATTCAGTTGTTGTTTTTCATGAGAAATGAGGGGTATTTTTTTCGGTGTTCATTATAGATGCCGTTGCTAGTAGCCAGAATTGGGGTGTAGTCAATATATACTGCAGAGCTGTGTCTTCTGCAACTGGTACTGATGATTTTAATTTACTACTTTTGTGGTTTATGGATGGACAGTATAGAAGAATGTGTTCCAGATCTTCATCATGATTATTACACCACACACATGTAGGATTATCAGAAATGTGAAATCGCTGTAGGTACAATTGAGTGACAATGTGACCTGTTCTGGCACTTGTTAAAAATGTTTGAACATGTCTGGGCAAGTTTTTGTACATTATCAGGTCATTTGGTTTCTTTTGTACGGACTGTAAAATTTTTCCTTTGTCAAAAGAGAGGCAATTGTTGATCCATAGGTTTGTAAAATGAGACTTTGCTGAAGCAAAAGCACTGGATAGAGATATCACTTGAAGAGGTCTTGGTTTACAATAGAAGAAGAGGAAGACTGGAAGCTTGCTTCCAGATTTTCAACTTTCCCTAAAATATGGAAGCAAACTTTCGTTTCTCCTCTTCCAAAAGTCAAAATTCCCACTGACCTGAACGACTATAGACCAATAAGCATTCTGCCAGCCATATCAACAGCATTGGGAAGAATCGTACATGTACAAACTACATAAAGGAACACAATCTATTCGACAAGTATCAGTCAGGTTTCTGAGCTGCACACAACACAAGCACTGCTCTACTTAAAGTGGCCAAAGACATTCATGAAGCAATCAACTTCAATAAAATGACAATACTAACTCTTCTTGATCTTAGCAAAGCTTTCAACTCTGTAAATTTTGACCTGCTCGTCCATAAATTGAGAAATTTGTATTTGTCAGAGACTGCTGTGAATTGGTTCGAATCCTACTTCGGGAAAGACAATAATGTGTTGTATCCAGGAATCGAAGCTCTTCCTGACAACATCAGGTATACCACAGGAGTTGGTACTCGGACCATTGTTGTTCACAATATAACGCTGGCTAAATGTTACAAGGATGTATGTAGTAATATTTCTGATATAGACATAGAACCTTGTAATATTGAGCCAGTGATATGTCAATGATATTACATCTCTTGTAAGGCATTGTAACTATTGCTTGTGTGCTGATGATCTTCAATGCTACATCTCTTCCCACTTAAACCAGGTAAACGACAAACTGAATGAAGACATTGACTTGATTGTGACACGGACAAAGAACCTCCATCTTAAAATCAATTGTGAAAAGATACAGGCAATTATATTAGGACACAAACGGCAAACTGATGCTGTAAAACACCTCGACATTTCCTCCATTAAAGTAAGTACAGTGCATATTCCTTTCAGTCCTTCAGTAAAAAATCTTGGCATTCACATGGATAATAATCTAAACTGGAACATGCAAATCACAGAAACCTGCAGAAAAATATATTCTATTATCCATGTGCTAAAAGGGATAAATCTTCGTCTTCGCTCTTGCTTGAAAAAGTGCCTTGTGCAGACACTTGTATTGACCTATTTTGACTATGCTGACATTTTACAGACTGACCTTTCCAACGCCAACAAAACGAAATTTCAACGTGCTCATAATTTGTGTGTATGTTTTGTAAGCAATGTTCGCAAATATGATCATATTACCCCATCCCTGGAAGCAATAGGTTAGCTTAAACTAGATAAGAAAAGAAATTTACATTCACTTCTATTTCTCTTCGAAATCTTGAACTCTTCTATTCCTTCGTACCTGTTGTCTCGCTTCACTTACCTTTCTTCCCACCATAATCAGAACACACGCTCTCGCCATGAAACAATACTAACAATACCATCCCATCGCACCTCCTCATACTCATCCTCTTTCACAATAGCCCTCCGAAGACTCTGGAATTCGCTACCTGCTAGCATCAGGGACTGTCGAAATAAAATTGAATTCAAACGCAAACTTACTAGGTAGTTGGTCAATAATTGAGACTTGTTCAGACATGGCTTCTTGTAAATAATTCTCTTATTCTAGCACAAAATATTCCAATATTCGGTATTTTGATCACTATATAATTTTATTATAGTAGGTTTAATTTTTATTTAAGTAAATATATATATATATATATATATATATATATATATATATATATATATATATTTTTCTCTATTCTTAACTTCTACAAAAATTGTTTAGCCTTTATTAATCAGGAAATCTTTCAGTGCTTTGATTTTTATTGTATTTGTAAACTTAATATTAATTGTAATTGTAGTCTTAATATTTTAGTTGTAATCCCCTGGTAGAGGGGAAGAGAAAGCCTGATGGCCTTATCTCTACCAGGTTAAATAATATTTAGTGTACTACAGTATGAAGAATACAATTAAAATAATTACAATTACAATTACAATAAAAATCAAAGTGCGAAAAAAGTTCCTGATTAATAAAGGCTGGACAACTTCTTATGGGTACAAGTTAAGATCAGAGAATTTTTTTTTTTACTGAAGTACAAATTAAACCTAGAATAATAAAATTATGTAGTGATGAAATTACAGGATATTGAAACATTTTGTGCTAAAATCAGAAAACTCTACTGCTAAAAAATTAGCGGAACTAGATTTGAAATTAATTTTTATTGAACAATGAAAACGTAGAATGTTGTCCTTGTTAGTACAGTATGAACTTCAGACATTATAGTTTATAACAAATTACTTGCCATGGCCATTTACAACATAGCTGTGGTTAGCAGTGCTCATCTTACTTGATACTGTGCAAAACAAAGTGGAAAATCTGTTTCTTTATTGTAACAGTCGTGAGTCCTCAAGATGTCTACATGAATTTAGTACCTCGTGTGGCCTTCATGAGCATGAATACTGCTTGGCATCTACAAGACATGCATCTCACAAGCTGCCAAATGTTGGAATGTTGACTTGGGGTATATTCACCCACTCTTTATTAAGTGCCATTGCAAGATCTTCGAGGTTCAGTAGGCTTCGATGGCACCTACAGATGCGTCTTTCAAGCACACCTCATATGCGTTCAGTAGGATTTAAATCTGGACTAATCACTGGCCAATCTATTACAGGAATTTCATGCATGTTCAGAAAGGTCAGGAGACAGTGGCAACATGGGATCTTGCATTGACATGCATCAACAAAAATCCAGCACCCATATATCCCAGTACAGGCAAAACATGTCGCAATATATTCTCAACATAGCGAATTGCATTTAGCCTGCCAGGAACGACAGTCACGGTAGTTTTCGTTTCTAAGCTGATGCTGGCCCAGTCCATAATTGAGCCCCACCAACCCTGTCAATTTCAAGAATGTTAGGTTCATCGAGATGGTCTCCACGACGTCTCCAGACACCTAATCGTCCATCACAGGAAGTCAGGGAGAACCTTTATTCGTCTGTGAACAGTACTTGTCTTCAATGTAGAAGTTGCCAATTTACATGTAGAGGTCTCCGAGCTTTCAAATTAAATTCCCACAATCTATTCCTGACCAACTGGTCACTTACTGCTATTCCATGTACTGACTTGAGGTCATTTTGCAGGTCACGAGTAGTGGATGTATGCTCATGCAGAGCAGAAAGAACTAAAAATCTGTCTTGATTTCCAGTCGTCTTTCGTTTACGTCTCCTTCCGTACTGCCCTGACTCCCTGTAACGTTTGACAGCTCTATACACAACTGACACAGAGTAACAGAGGTCATTGGCAATCTGATGATAAGTCCATCTCTGCTAAATGAGGGTGACAGCTCATGCGACTTCAACTTCCTTGATATCAACCATGTTGTAGTTTCTTCGCAATAACATCTTAATTAGACCACAACAATGACCATCGACTCCGATATGCTCTAAAAGGACCATAGTCAAACGAACTGGATCAAGCTAAATCATATTGGTTTTCAGCATGGATGGATTACTATCCGGTTTCCTTGGACTGCTGTGAAGATGAAAATCAAATGTCTTGTTTCCTGAATAGAAAAAAAAGTTGTTAACACAAATGGTGATATCATTACAGCACTGCTATCGCCTTATATCAAGAATTTACAGCAAACAAAAAACCTGTTCCGATAATTTTTTTGAGCAATATATTTACAAGAAATAATTCTGAACGAGTCTCAAGTCAATTTTATTTTGAACTGTTCCTGATGTTAGCATGTATCGAATTCTAGAGTCGTAGCAAGGCTATTGTGAAAGAGGATGAGTATGAAGAGGGATAGTATTGTTAGTATTGTTTCATGGCGAGAACGTGTGTTCAGATTATGGTAGGTAGAAAGGAATGTGAAGCGAGGCGACAGTTACGAAGGATGCTGGGTACATTAATCATTATTAATAATAGATCGTTTCACATGCAAAAAACCTGTACATTAATTTACTACTAGATAATGTGCACATTTTGAAGTAAAAATTGAGAATCGGAGTATGATACACTTCTCAAACTTTTTAGAAGTGGGGACCAATTTTTAAGACAGAACAGTTCCGCGGACCACCTTACACTTGTTCCCTTCAAAAGCATATTTATCATTCTTGTAACATATTTTAATACCAGTATACTTGTATTTTAAAACAGAATTAATTAATTAAAATTAATTCAATTAATTTAATTTTATATTATTAACTAATTAAGTTAATGTTATTAGAAGAAAATTCATTTTTGTTTTTTTAATAAATCAAGATTATTAGAGTTTGGATAATCTTAACTTATTAACTAAACAGAATAAATTAATGTTGGTACTTACATTAATGAGATGGATGAGCCTGCCGATTCTAGCACATTTATTCTATATTTGGATGTATGCTGGTAAGCTTAAGTTGGAGATCGTCACATACATTGAGTCGATCTCGGTACTTTGTTTTTATTATACTTAGTGATGAAAACCATTTCCTCACACAGATATGTAGAAGCAAACTGAATTATAATCTGTAAAGCATCATTGTACAGTTCACTGTATTCTCTTTTCACTTGTGACGAGGTCCACAAATTAACCGTACCTTTCGCTTGAAATTTTGTTTTAAGTTCCATGTCATTCGAGAGTTCAATTAACTGGTCTCTTTCACTCAATGAAAGCTTGTTAGTTTCAATATCGCAATGAAAGTGATCACGAACCATGAAAATTCATCATATTTACTTGGAAAATAAGTTTCAAATTGTGACGTCAGAGTTTCAAAATGCGAAATAGTATGTCACTGCATAATTATTTTCCAATAACGAAATAATTTTCAACCAAAAAAGGATCTAGGGTTGGATATGGTGGACAAATCCTCTGTTTTACGCAACTGACCCACAAACCAAGTTTTCTCGCGAACCCCTATATTTTCTCATGCGCATTGAGAACAGTCAAAGAATTACCTTGTAGACAGAGGTTTAGTTTGATTAGTTTTGAGAATACATCTGAAAGATACAGAGGTGTGAAAATTATTAGAATAATCTTAATTTTAAAGGTTTTTTAATAGTTCCTTCACAAATATTAATTGAATTGATGAATATTGGTATATAATATTGCTATACTGATGTAGGATATATTTACTAATAACAATGCCGGAAAGCATTGTTGTACATTGGTATTTTTCTTATTTTACAATTGTTATGGGAATTCAGAAATTATTATATTATGTTGGCGGAATTGGAAACATAAAAAATTAATTAAGAAATGCTTTAAACAAATTGTTCTTTCCGTTTACATTGTTGTGAAGGTTCAAATGAACGTATACATCTGTTTTGTGCATATAATTTTTGATGTTTCCAATTCCGCCAACATAATATAATAATTTCTGAATTCCCATAACAATTGTAAAACAAGAAAAATACCAATGTACAACAATGCTTTCCGGCATTGTTAGTAGTAAATATATCCTACATCAGTATAGTAATATATACCAATATTCATCAATTCAATTAATATTTGTGAAGGAACTATTAAAAAACCTTTAAAATTAAGATTATTCTAATAATTTTCACACCTCTGTATGCCAATGTACTTAGCCACATGTCATCAACTGATGTGCAGGGAAAAGATGGAGAGAAACACCACTTCATAGTGCTTTAAATCCCTCTTTTGTTGCTGAGAGTAGAGTGGGAAGTCGGTAGACAGGTAGGGTAATAAATTTAATAACATGTCAGTAGGTATTGCGAGAAAAAGTGAAAGGCAATTTGACATGTGTCATTTTCAAACTCAGAGATTTTCAATTATAGTGTCATACGCAATTCATTTGAATTTCATTTTTTCTTCTGCCCTTTTTGAAGGACCACAAGGGCAGACCTCTAGGACCACAGGTGGTCCGCGGACCATAGTTTGAGAAACGCTGCTGTAGTCTGTAGAGGAATAGGGAACTATAATATTAAATTTCTAGTTTTCAACAAATCGATCAGTGGCAATGGAATGCTGGAAGAGAACAGCAGAACACCATGACTGTTTGGTGTGTGGATAAGCTTCAGGGCTTCTACCGCGTTGTCTTGGTGTTATTGGCTGACGTTTCGACCGCTGTGTTGTGGCCATCTTCAGAGCAGTTGTTGGATAAGGAAATAGTGATCGAAAAAAAAAAATCGAAAAATCGAAAGAGAATTGGTAGGACAAATTTAAAAGGTACTGTACGCAAAACGCGTCCTTGCAAGGGGTTGGGGGCTGTACAAAACTAAGTATGTGAGCTCCAAGCCTGTTGGCCACTAGTCTCACTCCGGGTTACGCTGCTCCACTGAAGGAGCTCTAGAAAATTTTGAAGGGGAAGCCGAAATTGGACGTAACCTCTTAGGTACCACATACGCGAGGGGAACTGAGATTTGATCAAGTGATCACGCAACGGGGCGAGGAGGAGATGGCTGGTGTTTGCCGTTAGGATGGCGAGACGCTGTCATCTGTTGTTCGATGACAAAGCATGTGAAGGCCGTCGGAAGAAGCGCCATGAAATCTAAATCTGCAATTTGAGAGGTACCTGTCCTTTCAAATTGCGACTAATTGAGTGACCGCGTATATTTAAAAGACAATTTATAGGTTCTGAACTAGGGCATACGTCGTTTATATTAAAGGGGAATATATATTGGGAAGGGCATATAGGTCCGTGGCCCATTTCTTATAGGGCTCATCCCGACATTTGTCTTACGCCTTAGGAAAACCACGGAATACCTTAGGCAGGATGAGTTGTCTCATATATAAGAGACTAGCCAATTTGGCTATTATGTAGGAGGTGATTGTTGTCATAAGCCTTGTTGAATCGTCTCAATTTTGAGACCAGCCATTTGGCTGTATGATGGCTCAATTACGAAGAGAGGGGAGAGATGTAATTGTTAATTAATTTAGAGTAATTACGGAGGTTCATGGGAATATGAGTGCAGGTCCGTGGCCCATTTCTTTTAGGGCTCATCCCGACATTTGTCTTAGCGCCTTAGGAAAACCACGGAAAACCTTAGGCAGGATGAGTTGTCTCAATATCAGAGACTAGCCAGTTGGCTCTTAGGCTGAATGACTCTATGAATCGATGGATATATATACTAGCCAATTGGCTCTATGATAGTTCCATCGATCAACAAAAGTAGATATTGTTAGGGAGGGATTTTGTTTAGCCCAGTTAAGACAAGGTGATTTTAAAGCGGTTGCACTATCCAAGGAGTCGCATGGAGTTGAGTCGTGACTACCAAAACCTGGGAGTAACGCCAGCCTCCCTGTCCTCCTGTCTCAATAGTATAGCTAATGGACCTGTCTGGTGTCTACTCCATAACCTAGTTTCATACTGGCCGAGGCCAGATATGAGCGGGTTGGGGTTAGCACGAGATTCCGCATACAGGTTCCTAGCCAGTCGAGCAATGAACTCGTCTATGTTTGGCAGTTCATCATGGAACTTTCTTCTCGAGGCGACTCGGGGGAGATGGGTAATGAGTCGAATCACCTGGTTTTGGATAACTTGGAGTTTATGGAGATGGGACACTGCCGCAAACCCCCATGCGGGTGCAGCATAGGTAATGACAGAGCGAATGAGGGCCTTATACATGGTAAGTCCTACCCTCAGGTTGTCAGGAGTTAAGGCCGCCAGAATGGGATAGTGTCTAACTATCAGCCCGTTGGCCTTACGAAGAATGGATTGGATGTGAACTCGGAAGGTGAGATGAGAGTCCATAATGATCCCTAAATATTTAATTTGGTTCATCCACAGCATCTCTCGTCCGAAAAGTATGGGTGGTGGTGGTATGTCTTCGAGCCTCGCTCTTAGCGAAAAGAGTATGGCCTGACATTTGTCTACATTGACCTTGATTGTCCAGTCGTGGATCCACGGCTGGAGGTGATCTAAGATAGATTGCAATCTACGGGACGCTAATCTATAAGTTTTGCCCCTCGCCAAGAGGGCAGTGTCGTCTGCATAGATATACAGATGACTACTTCTGCCGTGGATATAGCGAAACGGGAGGTCATTAATGAATATATTGAAAAGTATGGGCCCGATAATGGTACTCTGTGGGACTCCTGCGTGAATTTCACGGGGGGTGGAGAAACTAGTGCCTACACGGGTTTTGAATGTACGGCCTCGAGGTTTCATGAATTTATCCACAAGAGTTTCTGACACAAATTTTTTTATGGTTATTATTCCTAACACACTTCAATATGTCACACTGAGACAAAATAGATAGAACAACATTTTTTATTGCTTGGAGCAGATATACGGATGAATATAGTATAATTGGTGCTGCCACCTACTATTTCAGCAAAAGCATTGTTATAGAATGATCTTATGAGCAGGCAGTTCGGAGGTAGTTAGAAATGAGGCGTATCATTCCATCTGGGACTCCCATGCCCAGTAACTTAACGAGGAGTCCCTCATGCCAAACCTTGTCGAATGCTCGCTCGATGTCCAGGTAAGCTGCAGCTACTACACGCTTCGTGCTCATAGCCCAGGTAATGTCCTCCGTCATGCGGAGTGCCTGGAGTGTAGTGGAACGACCAGGGTGGAAACCGAACTGCTCGTTCCTGATTTGGGGCAACACTACTTCAGTGCGGCGTCTATGTATGACCCGCTCCGCCAGTTTGCTGAGACAACTGAGGAGACTAATAGGCCTATAGTTGCTTGGATTCGTCTTATCCTTTCCGGGCTTTGGAAAGAGAACTACGTGAGCTTCTTTCCAGGGAATGGGATAGTGACCGGAAGCCAAGATGTTATTAATTATCTCTGCTATGCGCTTCATAGCTGACTTTGGGAGATGCTGCAATATAATTCCTTGGATACCGTCGGCTCCTGCGGCCTTATGAGGGCCGAGGCGACGAATGAAATGGGCGACCTCGTGGGTGTTCGTAGGTCGTATCCCATTTTCCGGCTCCCTGCTAAGGAGGTCTCAAACCGATTCCTCAACAGCTCTGATATGGGGCAAGTTTAAATTTTGTTCCACGGGTTGAAAAGTGGTCTCTAGAACGTCTGCCAGTGCGGTAGCCTTCTCCTCAGGAGTAAAGGCCGTGACATCTGGACCGACTACTAATGGGTGAATAGATTGAGACGGATTGGACAGAGCTCGAGATACACGCCAGACATCTGACATGTTTCTGCTGTCCATCGTTTCAACCTTGGATTTCCAAGCATCCACGACCGTTTCGTGGACCGCCTCACTGATCCGCCTGCGCAAGCGATTCATTTCTATTCTATGTTCATCTAACCTAGTACGCTTCCACAAAAGGAAATAGTCTGCCAGTACTTATATATATATATATATATATATATATATATATATATAGTAGTCTCGATGGGGGGAGTATTTGCTGTGATAGGTCGTAGGTTCTCCTTCTGGCATCTGATTGGTCCTACGTGGTCCAATCCGGTTGAGGTCTGTATGAAGGGGAGTATTCATATTAAATACTGGCCCTCATAAGGTCCGAAAGAGTGACCTTGATACCAATCCGGTTGGAGTCTGTGTGAAGGGGAGTATTCATATTAAATGCTGGCCCTCATAAGGTCCGAAAGAGTGACCTTGATACCAATCCGGTTGGAGTCTGTGAAGGGGAGTATTCATATTAAATACTGTCCCTCATAAGGTCCGAAAGAGTGACCTTGATACCAATCCGGTTGGAGTCTGTGTGAAGGGGAGTATTCATATTAAATGCTGGCCCTCATAAGGTCCGAAAGAGTGACCTTGATACCAATCCGGTTGGAGTCTGTGAAGGGGAGTATTCATATTAAATACTAGCCCTCATAAGGTCGGAAAGAGTGACCTTGATACCAATCCGGTTGGAGTCTGTGTGAAGGGGAGTATTCATATTAAATACTAGCCCTCATAAGGTCCGAAAGAGTGACCTTGGTACCAATCCGGTTGGAGTCTGTGTGAAGGGGAGTATTCATATTAAATATTGGCCCTCATCGAGACTCCCCCCATCGAGACTTCTATATATTGTAACTTTTTTTAAACTAAACAACAATGTAACTTTATTTTCTCAACAATAATTCCTTTCTACAATTCACCTTAAACGCTCTCGTCAACAATAGGATTTTCACTCAACACAGTATTCGTTATAGCACTCCACTGACGACAATGACAATTTACTTGGATTATTACGAACAACAACTGTTAATTTTAACTAATATTTACAAAACACTATTTACAAATCAGAACTGTCAGTTCTCAGTTCACACTTCTTCTAGCTCAGTCACTCGAGTTCACAGTATCTCGAACCACAGACCTTCAGAGACAGTTCACTGTACTCGAACTCAGGTCCCTCCAACTGCGGTCCACTGCACTCGAACTCAGGTCCCTCCAACTGCGGTCCACTGCACTCGAACTCAGGCCTTCGGATGCTGACACAGTTGCGGACACACACTCGAGTCGAACTCCGGTACACAAGGCTTGCTTGCTCTGGCTTACTCACTGAATGGCTGAATAAACTGAAACTGCCCAAGTTCGCTCGCGTTTCTTCTTTTATAGCTAAACTATCGTTGCGAGAAAGTACGAGTTCTGGATAGTTCGCGATATTTCGACGCGTGTGTCCATTCTCGAATCATCTCGCACGCTGCTGCTCCCCTCCTTCACCGCGCGTAGCCATGCCCCAGGAGGCAGATGCGCGCGCAACCCGCCCAAAGACGGCCGACTTAGCCTCTCCTCCGTCGGTCGTGAGATCGAATCTCACGTGGGCGTCACAATATATAAGTACTGGCAGACTATTTCCTTATCCAACAACTGCTCTGAAGATGGCCACAACACAGCGGTCGAAACGTCAGCCAATAACACGAAGACAACGCGGTAGAAGCCCTGAAGCTTATCCACACACCATGTGCACCAGCCGCGGAAGCCTACGCGAACACCATGACTGTTTGCTTTAAGAAAAGTTTTCTACAGAGTACTATTATACGTTAATTTATATAGTTTAAGGATCCGTCTGCTTAGAAAGTGAGTGCTCCAATTTTTCATGTACAGGTGCGCCATAGCTTTTATTTCTCTCTTTGCAGGTAGAGTCGTGTGATGTGGGCGCAGTGGAAGGGAATCGGATGCCGCATCCATTGAAGTGCTATGGCTGCGGAAAGGATTTCTGGGACTTGGAAGAACTCAATATTCATATCCGCGTGCATAAAGACGAGAAGCCATTGAAATGCGATGCTTGTGAAGAGTGTTTCACGACTCCTGCAGAACTGAATAAACATGCCCGCAAACATCGGCGCGAGAAAACATTCAAATGCGACGTCTGCGGAAGATGTTTCTCACGGTGTTCCCATCTAAAAACGCACGTACGCACACATACCGGCGAGAAACCATTCATGTGCGATGAATGTCAAATGTGTTTTTCGAGGTCTGATCATTTAAAAAAGCATGTTCGCGTGCACTCGGGTAACAAACCATTCAAGTGTGACATCTGTGAAAAGAGGTTCTCTCAGTCTTATCGTCTCAAGTTGCATGCACGCATACATACGGGCGAAAAACCATTCAAGTGCGATGGATGTGAAATGTCGTTTTCGAGACCGGATCATTTAAAACGGCATGCACGCCTGCACACGGGAGAAACCATTTAAAGGCGACATCTATGAAATGGGTTGCGGTATGTCAGTGAACTATACATGCACGAGTAAATACGGCTGAGAAATCGCAGAATCCATTCACTTGCGATGAATGTGGCAACGCAAGAAATCCTATTGGCAATCGACACACAAATTTATGTTCGTAAATTCACGTACGGGAAGTCATTGAAACTCGATATTTGAAAACTGTTTCTAGAGCTCTTCACAACTAAAACATAAAACCGAAATTCTTTAAAATGCGACGTTTGTGATTAGCGTTTCTTGTAATTTCCACTTCTAGATACTTTTGAACGCATACATACAGGCGAAAAAACTTAAATGTGTTGTTCGTGGGAAGTGGTTTTTCCCTCGGTAGCACGTAACCGCATATTGTAGAGAGCACACTGCGATTTCTCAAATACTTCTGCTCCGAAACCCGTGCATTACATTATAGTAGTTCGAAACCACTAAAGCAATTTACCGTATTTGCTCGCGTAATTTGCGCCCCCGCGTATTTTGCGCACCCTAATTTTTAAGGGATTATTTTGAACTTTATTTTTGCCCCGTGTATTTTGCGCACACATTTTACGTACATATTTTTTTCAGTGTAGTAGGGATTACGTACATATTTTTTTCAGTGTAGTAGGGATTTTCCTTCCCTACAGTCCATCGTAGGTCATTCATCAGCAACTGAAGTACCTGCTTCAGAAAGAAACCCCAAAGTCCTGCTACTTTAACAATACTTGTCCTTGGTAGAGATAAGTTACCGGTATAGAAAATTAGCCCTACCATAAATACTTGTATTTCAGAACAGGACCTCTTATTGGAAAAATCCGCATAATTTACGCACCCCAATTTTTCAGTGGCCACAGTTAATTAAAAAGTGCGCAAATTACGCGAGCAAATACGGTACTAAGGAGATCGTTTTCGCTTATTTACATTTTAACAAACACGAACCTGGTTGGGACAAATTATCTGGTTGAGGGTTTCCAATGGGTTTTCCTTCAATCCATTAGGAGCAAATCCAGGCTAACTTTCGGTGCTGGACCTGGACTCATTTTGCTGGCATTATCAACCTCGTATCATTCAGACACTAGACAGCCAAAGCAGTTGATAAAGCCTCGTAAAATTTCCGACTAAGGAAAAAACAAGCATGAATGGCAGCATGGACGAGAAACCGCCTGTTTTTCGGCTTCATATTTGAAATTACGTAATTTTGTGCATTAAGACAATAACCCTGTGAAATGCAATATGTCTTATAAATTTATTTCCTGATATAGGCATGCTGGCCAGAAGACCTTCAAGTGTTTCAGAAGCTTTCTTATTTTCCTTAAATCTGAGAATGACTAACATCCTGCACCCTTGAGAAACTTCTTACGTGCGATGTTTGTCGCAAATGTTTCTGGCATTCGAAATATTTAGTTACACATTCATGCAAGCATTTTGACAAAAAGCTATTGAAGTGCAGTGTTCGCTAACAGTTGTTCTCGATGTCATGCGGCTGACATATCTACATAGGAGAAGAAGTCATTCATAAGGAGGAGCAATGGTGTGAAATTTAAAAAAAACTGCAAACTTACGCTGGCCACAAGGGTTATTGAAGTCACTAATTCGTCAGCGACAACCAAGTGACGCTTGCCACAATAAATTATTTGCCTTTAATGCTAATTTACTAAAATCTATAATCCGCCTTCTTATATTTGTATTCCCATTACTTTTGATACAGGACAATTTGGCACATCGTATACAATGCGCTGAAGGTCCTAACCCACATGTGTGTATTATTCTCAGAAAATAGATTTGATATTTTGCTTCGTCTTTTGCATAACTATTTGCCACATTGTTTTCAAATGTTGCATAGCATATTGTTACAAGATGGTCTTGGAGTGGTATGGTTAAATTTTGTTATTTTAATATTATAATATATATATTTTTCAATATGTATTGCTGCATAGGTTAATTTGTCATATCACATGTTGTATCCCTTAAAATGTCGTAGAAAAAAAGATTATTATAATTATTTTTCTGTGAACAGAAAATACCACACATAAAATGCGTCACTTGCAAGATAATTAAGGAATTACTTATTTACAAATTGCTTGTACGGAACCCATATAAACCACCATCAGTCCCTATCATCATATCCCACCTGCCTCAAATCTATTTAATATTATCCTTCCATCTACGTCTCGGCCTCCCAATGGTTTTTTTCTCTCTGGCCTTCCAACTAACACTATATCATATATTTCTGGATTCACCCATACGACGTCTGTCAGTTTTAAATTTGAGTTATTGTACCCACTATTGCACAAGGGCGCAAATAGCCATAGACGCTGACGCACCCTTTAAACCCCATTAATAACAAACACCCCTAAGTGCTACATGCCCTCCCCATCTCAAATGATTGGATTAAATGTTCCTAATTATGTCAGGTGAAGAATAGAATGCGTGCAGTTCTGCGTGGTGTAACTTTCTCCATTTTACTGTAACTTCATCGTCTTAGCCCAAAATATTCTCTTAGCACCTTATACTCGAACACCATTATTTTCTGTTCCTTTCTTAAACTGAGATTTCAAGTTTCACAGCCATATAGAACAACCGATAATATATGAGTTCTATAAATTCCAACTTTAAGTATTTTTGAAAGCATTCTCGATGAAGATAGCTTCTCAACCGAATAATAACAGACATTTCCCATTAATGAATTTCACATATGAAGGAAATGCTTCTTATTTAATTGCCAAAAGTACAACTTTCCCGCATAACGATATACTTAACCCTTCGTTACTCGCGTTAAATTCCGTAACACCAGTACTCGCCTGGATTACAATGGTAACCCACATTTGTTTTTGTTTGCAGACATGGTTTAAACATTGCAATTAGATTTAAATGTTAAGAAATATATTGTTTTCAGTTATTACAGTAATGAGAATGGATATGTTACGCATAACGGAACGTATTAAATATAAATATTGATAATGAAATATATTATAGTACACAAATTGCATTCAAGTGACATGTTTACATAATGTTTCCACGCAGGACGTGTCTATGAGTCATAATTTATTGTTGCACCATAGTTATGAGTTAGTTCACTATCATCATAATTATGTAGGTTATCTAGAATTGTTGCCCATTCGCTGTTTGAAGGTCACCTGATCTCTTGATGTAAACTCTCCCACAGGAAACGCAAGTTCACTACTGCTGACCTTTGTTACGTCATATTTGATAACTAAATACCTCACTCAGGGGTGTAGCAATGAAAAAATTCAGGGATGTAACAATCATTCACACTTCACATATAATATTTTACAGATGTTTTTGCAGTTCAGATTTAACGCACATGATAGCCTAATCTACATCTGATTCAATTATCTAAGTAGGCCTACGCATTTCTTCCATACAGTTCAAACAAATTACATGTTTAGTAAGTCAAAGAAAATAGAGGCCAGCGTCGTGAATTTCTGCTTACATCATAGGCTGAGCATAACTGTTCCATTACATTCACAGCACATTTAGTTCTATTATAAAATGATATTATTTCATGTTTCTAGCTGCCTCCCGTTTCCTCATCCATTGCCTTATCATAATGCATGGTTGATAATGCTAACAGTGTTTTTTTTCTTTGGTACATACGAAAGAATTGTGCAGCGTTCATTGAATCCAAACAATGTACTGTTAACTTGCCTGTCTTAGTAGTTGTGAAATGAGGAGGGATTTCTCTTTTGTTTTCTTTCTATGTTCCTACAAGTGTAATTTTGTCATTTTCTAGAAGATCTAAACACAGAGGTATGCTCATGAAACAGTTATCGGTGGTCACATTTCTTCCTGTTCCTTTGATGGGATGAACCATCCTCTTCACCACTGCATGTGCACTGTTACTTCGGTGAAATGGACAGTCTGGTTGAATACCAGCATAAATTTCCAAGTTATGAGTGTAATATGTTTTCACAGCCACCTTAGCAAAAATTTTGATCCAACATTTTGTTGGTTTAGTAGGTATATACTCTTCATGGGACATCGTCCTCTGAATGCAACCAACTGCTCGTCTATAGTTACATATTCGCTTGGACTACAGCACTTTTGTGAGTTATGAACAAATAACTCTAATACTTCACGTATAGCAGCCAATTCATAAATTTCTTTCCTTTCCTTTTGTCATAAATGTTATCAAAGAGTAGACATCGTAACAAAAATTAGAATCTATTGTAGGTCATTGTCAGGGAAATTGACTCTATTCCAGTGCCATTTTTATCCCATAGTTCTCTTACGTTCAGTCTTCCCGATTTCAAGGCGCCAGCAAAATACAAAATACCCAAGAGTGCCTCAATTTCTACGTCATTTGTTAATTTGCAATCTCTGTCACGTCTGTAATTACGCTTCACTTTTTCAATACAAATATTAGTACCCTTACAATTACATTGATTATTGTCTGATCAATAAAGCAGTCAAAACTCTCTGTGTGGGTCCGCGCAATTCTTGCAGCCCTTTTAGGGCTCGATAAATGAATCACTATATTTTGTGCTCGTCTTCTCCCTCGTTGAGCTACTGGTTCTTCCTGCCAAATTGTAGTCTTTTTTCTATCCGTATAGCAGTTTCCATCATTTATAGACATTAGTCTTTCATCATCACCATCATCATCATCATCATCATCATCATCATCATTGTCTTGTTCTGAATTAGAATCGTGAACTTCATTCTAAAGATCTCCCCTGTTGCTTTCATCATCACTTTCATTTTCAATGCCATCATCCATATCTTCATCCAGCCATTTGCAAATGTTGTTTGTAGTTTCCGTACCCATTGGAGCAAACTGCGAAGAGGATGGAAAGATGTCACACATTTTTTCATAAACTTACTGCATTGCATCACTTATAACCATATTAAAAACTATTTCACTTACCTGAACAAAAAAACTGACGTCAGTACTCGCGTGGATTACAATGGTAATCCACTCGGAAAAATTGTGCATCACTTTATAAAACTTCGTATAACTTTCCAAAGGGTTGCGACAAATACGTCTAAACACCAGTAATGCCTCACTTAGACTGTGACGAGAAATTGCATTGACGCTCAACTACGCAGTGCTGCAGGCAGTGACGTAATAGAGGATTAAATATCAGTGGATTACTATTGTAATCCACGCGAGTACTGAAGGGTTAAATATACTTGGACTTCTCCAGATGGATTGATCACATCTTGATAGATAAAAGAAGACATACTAGTATAGTAGACATTTGAACCTTCAGGGGAGCAGACTGTAACACTGACTATCATTTGGTAATTGGATAACTAAGAGAAAGACTATCAGTAGCCAAGCGAGTAGAGCAAAGACAGGAGGCAAATCGTACACTTAGAAATAAAGAGATTACATGAAGGAAAAACTGAATAAGGTAGAAACAAACAGTAAAAATAAAAACATTAGAGATTTATATAAGGGCATAAGGAATTTAAGAATGGATATCAGGCAAGAGTAAACGTGATCAAGGATGAGAATGGTGACATGCTTGGAGACTCTCATTCAATCCTGAACAGATGGAAAAACTATTTTGGGCAACTACTAAATATACATTGATGAGTGAAAAGTATAGGGAGAAATTTTTTTGTTGAATTTCAAATCAGCAGGGTGTGCAAAAGTTGTGTATTGATATAGTTATTATTTATGCAATATCTTAAGTTTCTATCTCAATTTTTTTGGTGCGCCCAAACGCTGTGAAGTAGACAACAAATATCGTAACATCAAACGATTAAAACATTTTTTGATAATATTCAACAAATTACTATTTCAAAGCATATTTCAAATCATTTTAAACGTCTGATTGTAGAAAATTATGTTAAACAATTCCTTAATATAAAGTTTGGTTTTGTTCTCATGAAACAAACTTTAAAAGGGCTAGATGTAGGTTCTGGCCTTATGTTCCTGCTATTGTTGATCCTTCTGAAGATCCTCCCAAGGTACGAAGACAACAAAGTGTTTAAAAAATAATTTTATGTGCTGATATTTATTTTTTAACAATTATTTCCTTACAAGAATTTTAGAAAATCGTTTAAATAAAGCACTGTGGAGGGAGTTTAGATAAAATAATCAAAATCGGTATGTTTTATATGTAGTGTATGATCCTCCAATCAAAAGTACGATAATTTGGAACCAATATTGTTGTGCAAACCAATCAAGCCTCGGGGCTGGCAACGCTATTCCGAAGTACGTAACTTCCTTTCCGCACAGTGATAGAACAGCAACTGATTGCCTCAATATTTGCTGTTGAGTGAACTCCCGATATCGTAACACAGTCAAGTTGTTTTAGAAACAATCTGCCGGTAAAGATAACTGTCCCGAGTAGTACAAGAGGATTAGGAATTAGTCCAAAACCGAAATATAATACGGTACCAAACATTAAACTGTAACATATAATTCTGATGCTGATATAGGCTATACGTACAATACAATTTAAATAAATTAAACCGGTTCATCTTAATATTACAGATTTTGTAAGTTCCCTGTCATTATTATTATTATTATTATTATTATTATTAAGGAGGCCGAGACGTAAACGGGAGGATAATATTAAAATAGATTTAAGGGAGGTGGGATATGATGGTAGAGAGTTGATTAATCTTGCACTGGATACGGACCGATGGCGGGCTTATGTGAGGGCGGCAATGAACCTCCGGATTCCTTAAAAATCATTTGTAAGTAAGTATTATTATTATTATTATTATTATTATTATTATTATTATTATTATTATTGTCCATTTAGCTTTGTTTTATTTTTTGGATTGGTTTCTGTGGTCACGGCTTTCTCGATCGTAGTGGAAGCTGTTCAACGAGCATTGGAATTCTATGTTCTACATTCCGAATGGTGAAAACGAAAGGAATTCCGTAAAGTCTGAATCATTTTCATATTAGTACGTTATAGAGGTAAGTCTTTGTTCATAAATATTATCAGTATATGCCTTCCGTGTAGTTATTTTGAGCAATTACCTAATTATGATTCCCGTTATTCACAGTCTTGCTAATTGTGAGAAGGCTATTATTTTGTAATCCAATATGTTAAATATCTTAAGTGCTCATTTTATGTTAATATGTTTTTAATGTGACCTGAAGATGCCAAATTTATTGGTGAAAACGTTTGTCATAATTTGTAAATACTACTTCATGTAATAACATAAAGGTTCAATGTATGTAATATTGTTAAGTAGGCCTAATTGACTGTAAGAACTTAAACTGTTTGATCAATATGTTAAAGATAAAACGGTGAAATGTCAGTATCCCTCCCCACCAAACTACATAGTGAAGAAAACGTACTTAAATAATTTTCACATTCCTCTGCCTCACTTAAATAATCCCCTCAACCCAACCTATTAGACTTGTCATGTATTTCGGCTAAATGTCACATAGCTATCTCCTAACCTAACCCTTCTAATCTAGAAAGAAACTACAATCAGACGTCAGCCCCATGTGTGGTGTGCGGCGATATCGAAGATTGGCCGATATAACTTTATACAGGGTGTTTAAAAAATACGGGGCATAATTTCAGGTATGTATTTCCCACATGTAGACAATCAAAATAGTTCATTTCAACATGTGTCCGGAAATGCTTTATTTCCGAGTTATTGCCTTCACAACATTGAAATTCACCAGAACGTTTTTCTTTCCGCAGGTCGTTGCCGTCAAAGGAGACATTAAGAGGGCACTCTGACAGTTCATTCCGAGGCGAAGGTTACATTCAGTGTTGTGTAGGCGTTAGACTGTGCGACATGTATTCAAATCAAGAGCTGGCAGAGATACACTTCATATACGGTAAGGCGGACGGCAATGCTGCGCTGGCTCGTCGTTTGTACCAGGAGAGGTACCCACAGCGACAATGTCCAGATCGGAAGACATTTGTACGTCTCCATTACCGTCTGTGCGAGTATGGAAAATTTAACTCTCCTGGTTTGGGAAGGGGACGACAAAGATCTACAACTCCAGAAGTACAGGAGGAGATTCTGGAGGCTGTGAACATGACTCCTTCTATCAGCACACGAAGGGTAGCGTTGCAAGTCAGTGTTCCTCATATGACTGTCTGGAGACTGTTGAAAGAGTATCAATTGTATCCTTATCATTTGCAACGTGTACAGGCCCTGTCACCAGCAGATTACCCTGCACGAGTTAGGTTCTGTCAGTGGTTCTTGCAGCAGTGTGGTGTAAATCCGAACTTTCCTGCCTTAGTGTTATTTACAGATGAAGCACAGTTCACACGAGATGGCATAACAAATTTCCACAATCAGCATGTATGGGCGTATGAAAACCCACGTGCAACTGTTCCATCTCATCACCAGGTGCGGTTCTTCTTAACATGTGGGCCTGTATCATTGGTGATCGATTAGTTGGACCCCATGTAGGCCTACTTGTAAACAGACTTATGGGGCAGGCGTACACAAACTTCCTGGAAAACACCATACCTCATGTTTTAGAAGACAGTCCACTGATCAATCGTCAACACATTCACTTCTTGCATGATGGCGCTCCTGCAGACTTCAGTCGTACGGCTCGCCGGTACTTGGATCGAAGGTTTCCTGATCGATTGATAGGTAGAGGTGACCCAATTGCTTGGCCTCCACGCTCACCTGATCTGAACCTTCTCGATTTTTACTTGTGGGGCCATTTAAAATCATTGGTTTATTCGTCTCCAGTGCCTGATTTGGAATCCCTTCGCAATCGAATTGTGGCATGTTCTGAGGACATACGCAATACTCCTGGAGTTTGGGATCGTGTTCGCAGGTCAATGAGACATCGATGTGAGATCTGTATTCAAGCAAGAGGTGGACATTTTGAACATCATCTGTAATGACAACGATCTGCGGAACGAAAAACGTTCCGGTGAATTTCAATGTTGTGAAGGCCATAACTCGGAAATGAAGCATTTCCGGACACATGTTGTAATGAACTATTTTGATTGTCTACATGTGGGAAATACATACCTGAAATTATGCCCCGTATTTTTTAAACATCCTGTATATTATTACTAAACAAAGGTTTTAGTCTTGAATGTATTCTCATTATAGTTTAATTACGGTAGGCTATATCTATTGCTTTAGTGCCAGTATTTTACTCTCACTG
This sequence comes from Periplaneta americana, assembly GCF_040183065.1. Taxonomy (NCBI): domain Eukaryota; kingdom Metazoa; phylum Arthropoda; class Insecta; order Blattodea; family Blattidae; genus Periplaneta; species Periplaneta americana. The sequence continues at coordinate 4,959,897 of NC_091133.1, read as the reverse complement.
GTAGGCCTATCTTGTAAAAAAGTTGTAGCTTGAATTACAGGCCTAATATCAAAGCAAGAATTAAACTTATTTAAGTTTACTACGTACGTTGATTTTTTTTATCATAAGTTAGTTGGTATCTTAGTGGTCACTGGTTCATTCACTATTTCGAATCTGAATTCATTTGTGGGAGTTATGTCTTTCAAATAGTCATAAACTGGTAGGTAAATTCAAAGAAAGATTTGATGTCATTGATGACGTTACGTACCGAAATATCAATTATTCATTTAAAATTATTTTTGTCTCCTCTCTCGCTCTCCCTCTATCTATCTCTCTCTCTCTCTCTCTCTCTCTCGTCTTCACCTTTTCTTTTTTTTTCCTCTTTACATGTCTTATACATTTATGATTACAATTACACTTTAATTATACATATCATGCACATTATATTACAATTTATTTACACACCATTGCTGACACTCAAATTCGATCCATCAACCTCTACAACTCACTGTTTGCCCAACGCCTTAGCCATTAAGCTTAAAAGACAAGTTACAAATCAGTGGTCGAAATCAAATATCAGTAGAACTATACCGAATATTTCTATGATAATAGTCTATAAAGAGAACAACAGATGGCGGTACACGTATATTTAAATATGTTAAAAGATTATAAATTCGTACTTATTCAGTGCAGACATTATTTCGAGCATGGAAGTGAGTAGTACCGGTAGTGGAACAGTGCAACCAGAAGAAAATACACCACATTTTTTAACGTGAATAAATATTATATCATCGCTCCAAAGTATTGAGTTTTGTAGGCAATATAACTTACTTCCATCAGAAGAACCGAAAAATTGTGTCCATTGTGAAAAACAAATGACAGTAAAAACACGGAAACTATCGTCAAAAGTGAATATTCCTTTCGAACTACAGTGCAGTAAGTGTAAGAAAAAGACTGCTATCACAAAATATACTTGGTTTGAAGATCGTAAATTTTCAGTTTTACAGAACATAGTTTTAATATATTCTTTGCTTCATGGATTAACTTTAGAAATAACCAGCAGCGAAACTAACCTAAGCATAGTAACCATATGCGATTACTTCCGTTTTTGTAGAGAAGTTTGTTACGTAATAACGACAAATAATTCAACTCTTATTGGTGGACCAGGACAAATAGTAGAAGTAGACGAATCTCATATTGTAACTAGAAAATACAAAAAGGGTAGACTCTCAAGAAACGAACTTCAACATATCTGGGTGTTTGGGGGAATAGAAAGATCGTCAGGAAAGTGTTTTATAATAAGGGTTAATTGTAGAGACAAAAGTACACTAGTTTCATTAATAAAACATTTCATTCTACCAGGCACTATGATAGGCCTATATACAGACGGGTGGAATTCATATCAAGATTTACAGAATCAAGGCTACATCCATGACTTTGTTAATCACTCGATATCATTTGTGAAAAGTGATGATCGTACAGTTCACACACACAATACTGAAAGACTTTGGAAATCTCTAAAAAAACGTAATAAAAAGAAAAGGAAGGCCCAGCAAAAAACATGAAATGTATGTATTTCAGTATCTTTATTTCCATAATTTACGATGTTATGGTTTCAACACTCCTCAAATATTACCGACCTTCTTACGAGATATCGCCAAAGTGTACCCAGGATACAGCAAGTAGAAATTATGTCCAAAAGCTTATAGGCCTACTAGTCGAGGAATACTGAAAGTCGATGATGAATAAAACAGAATGGTGGTAATTGCATTAACATTATCTTATATAATTATCGTGAATGTGAAAAAAATATGGCGGTGCATAACTATACCACAGTCTACTATATACAGTCGCGAAGCTTGAGGTGTTTTTTTGCAAATCTCGTGATAAAGCGCTCCAAGCGGTTAGCAACTAGAAACAATAGGCTGTCCAATGCTTGTGAAATGTTCGTTATTGGTTATAATGAAAATGTTAATGGCTAAAATATAATAATTGGAATAATAATATGGGACAAGGAGGAGACGTTTGTAGTGCTATAAATTGTAGCAACAGTAAGATAAAGAGGCCAGAGTTATCCTTTTCCCGATTTCCGAAAGATTCAGAAAGTGTGCAGAAACAAAACTGTTAATTTGAAGTTCTTTGTGACTGTTAGAATACATTATATCATTAAATTTCACAATGAAATGTTTCAGTCTAACCGAAAGGACATTAGATACCAGTTAAAGTTCTGTCACTTAGGCTGCTAAATTTCCAGAGAAATAAAGGTTAGGTCTACTTTTTTTTCAGAGGATATATTTTTAATTGTAGCTATTAATTTTGTTATTATTTTTATGTGTTATTTTACTAAAGACGTAGAAAAATTAAGTTTGTCTTAATGAAATTTATTGATCACTTTTTATTTCCAATTCTGGTGGGATTATTATTGCTTAGGCCTACTTTTTTCTTCAAAGGATATGTTTTTAATTATAGCTGTTAATTTTGTTGTTATTTTTATTTGTTGCTTTACTAAGAGACGTAGAAAAAGTCTGTTACCATAAAATGTATAGATCACGTTTTATTTCCAAGTCTGGTGTGATTATTATTGCTTAACCTCATCCCACTTTGTTAACTACGTAAGCATACACGTAAGTTACTCCATTAATTCATATTTCCATTATTATTGTTGTAAAGAGAAATGCAAATTAATATTTATTGGTTTCATAGTTCATTATCGCTGTCGCTATAATCTTGAATGAGTGAAGCTATTATAGTAAATTTCAGTTCGTTTTGCACAAACAAAAATTATATTAACTTATTTCTTGCAGGTATCTTCGAGTTTATGGTGGAATTTAATATGCATTCATTAAAATAATAAATTAACTTTATGCATTTAATATTTCAATAATGGAAGGAAGGTGTTAATTTTTTCCAAAAGAACACAACGAAAGTGTAACATATTTTGTCGGCTGCTAGGAGAGCGATCTGCGATGATGAGGCGATAGTAGCGATCATAGTGGTGGGCAACTACCCATGTTTGCATTTTTACTACATATTGAGTTTCGCGACTGTATATAGTAGACTGTGACTATACCTTGTGACGTCATCAGTGACATACTTTTCCATCGTATCTTTAAATTTACCAATTGGTAATATGTAATTAAAGTACACTCCTTCACATCGAAGGTAGACCTACATGACATGAGAGTAAAACAATGGTGCAAATATAAGGGTCTACTCGAGATTAGGATGGTGAACTTTACATTTTTTGATAGATTGAGAATTTTCATAAGGCCAAGAAACCGTTTCAAGTTAGTTTAGGTTTGTAGAAGCTTTTGGTATATGGCGGACTTATGTGAGAGCGGCAATGAACCTGCGGGTTCCTTAAAAGCCAGTAAGTAAGTAAGAGGCTTTTGATATGCCTTGGATGTATAATTATTATATTATGTAGCCATTACCATCTTTGTTTCATCAGTGGAGCGTAAAGATAAGCGTTCACTATATCGTATCGCACTCCTCGTACGAATCGCACGCAACGGATATTTTAAGTGCAGTGCATTCACTGCAACGGCTCCACCTCATCGCCTCATCGGATTCTCCTATCAGCTGTTTAAAACATGACATGATACTGACATTACTGAAAGCAGAGGAGTTGAGGTTAGGTCTATTAATTACGTCTGTTAGCGAATAAGAATTTGTAATTGCTTCATGCGTCTTAATTGAAGAGAAAGAAACGAAAGAAATATTGGTTACATAATATATTTGCAAGAAATGACTTGATTACTGTAATGGGAACGCCTCAAATTATATAATTCTTCGCAATTTTCTACACGCGAAATAAGTTTTCCGTCTGCCATTTTGGCGCGACACTGAACATGGCACAACATAATAGTAACAGTTGACCAATTAAAATTGATTTATTGAAGAAGGCCATGATCGCACGCATCGGAAAAGTTGCCCATCCGAGAAATGTGGACGGATTTGCCGATAGGCGATGCGTGCGATACGATGTAGTGAACGCGGTTACATAACAATTACAGCAAGGATAGTCTTTTTCCGATCCGTGCGATTCGTCCGATGCGTGCGATACGATGTAGTGAACGCTTACCTTAATATGGCTGCATCGTAGTCTTCAGTAATCCCGAATTACAATGCCATGCATTTTGAAAACACAGTTTTTCTCCTACCAAATTACAATACAAATGGACAGATTTCAGTAACCCTCATGACCGAGAAAGTACAGCATGTTTCTTACTGCTGTCTATTGTTGGTAAGCCTGATCCTCACTTATGTATTAGAAATCCAAAAGCATAACATGTTGTCACAATATATTCTCAACATAGCGAATTGCATTTAGCCGGACTTTATCACAATTAAATATGAAACTGGAATATTTTGTCTTATTTAATGCTTTTAGGTATTGCTAGAAGTGTTTATTTTGCTTTTTACTCAAGGTAGTTAATTAGGATATAATTAATTTACAACCTACAAATGGCTTTTAAGGAACCCGCAGGTTCATTGCCGCCCTGTCATAAGCCCGCCATCCTGTGCAAGATTAATCCAGTCTCTATCATCATATCCCACCTCCCTCAAATCCATTTTAATATTATCCTCCTATCCACGTCTGAGCCTCCCCATAGGTCTTTTTCCCTTCGGTTTACCAACTAACACTCTATATGCATTTCTCGATTCGCCCATACGTGCTACATGCCCTGCCCATCTCAAACGTCTGGATTTAATGTTCCTAATTATGTCAGGTGAAGAAAACAATGCGTGTAGTTCTGCGTTGTGTAACTTTAATCTATTCTCCTGTAACCTCATCCCTCTTAGCCCCAAATATTTTCCTAAGCACTATTTTCTCAAACATCCTTAATCTCTGTTCCTCTCTCAAAGAGTCGACCTGGTTGGCGAGTTGGTCTAGCACTGGCCTTCTATGCCCAAGGTTGCGGGTTCGAACCCGGGCCAGGTCGATGGCATTTAAGTGTGCTTAAATGCGACAGGCTCATGTCAGTAGATTTACTGGCATGTAAAAGAACTCCTGTGGGACAAAATTCCGGCACATCCGGCGACGCTGATATAACCTCTGCAGTTGCGAGCGTCGTTAAGTAAAACATAACATTAACATCTCTCAAAGTGAGAGTCCAAGTTTCACAACGATAAAGAACAACTGTTAAAATAAGTGTTTTATAAATTCTCACTTTCAGATTTTTTGACAGCAGACTAGACGACAAAAGCCTCTCAAGTGAATAATAACAGGCATTTCCCATATTTATTCTGTGTTTAATTTCGTCCAGAGTGTCATTTATATTTGTTATTGTTCATCCAAGATATTTGAGTTTTTCAACCTCTTCGAAGGATAAACTCCAAATTTTATGTTTTCATTCCGTACAATATTCTGGTCACGAGACATAATCATATACTTTGTCTTTTCGGGATTTACTTCCAAACCTATCGGTTAATATAATTATAATATAATTAATTACGATACTTGATCACTCATCTAAAGTTTGTGTGACTGCAACCTGTGTATATTTTTGTGTGGCTTTACTTTGTTTATAGTGTGATTTTTTTTCTATTATTATATTTGTATTTCTGGTGGTGGAAGAGAAGGCCTGATGGCCTTAACTACACCAGAATAAACAAAGTTGCTTACTTACTTTTCTGTGTCACACACGATTTCTATTAGCTATATTAACAGCAAACAGGTATATTCTGACATTGTTCTTTCAGTTGTGATGGATGCTATCAAGATGGAACCCGAGGTCGACCCTCTGGCAGTACAGCCATGTGATGACTCTACTAGAGAATATGAAAATTCTTCAACAGATGTAAGATAATTTTTATACCTCCTTGTGTAGTGTATCATTCCTATATTACTAATTATTTGGCTGCAGTGCATTACACTGTTTAGGAACAGCATTGGGTCTATATGACTATTGGATATCGGTAGTATGTGTATGAAAATATATGTTGGCTAGATTGGGGAATGGGGTGGTGTCATAAGATTGACGTCATCGGTTAGTAGGGTTACATTTTGTGTTTGCGGGTAAATATAGAGGTCGCTATGGATTCCGATGGTTAAGTTGGTATAAGCGTAAATTTTATTGGTGGTTGGTACTGATGACGTTTGAATGGCGTACCGGTAAAGCATGTCTTTGGATGGTGTGTAAATCATTCTATTATTTCTTCAATTCGTGAGCAGTTGTGCTACTGGTGATTTGTTTCCCTATGGAATGTGTTGCTGGCCCAAGAGGGGTGAAACGGAGGGCTGAACAAGGTCCACGTATGTGAGCAGGTTAGAGGGTTAGTTGAGGTGATATCTCAGTGACGTGGGTCGACTTATGTGAGAAGGTTAGAGGGTTAGTTGAGATGATATCTCAGTGACATGAGGTCGACGTATGTGAGAAGGTTAGAGTGTTAGTTGAGGTGATATCTCAGTGACATGAGGTCGACGTATGTGAGAAGGTTAGAGGGTTAGTTGAGGTGATATCTCAGTCACATGAGGTCGACGTATGTGAGAAGGTTAGTGGGTTAGTTGAGGTGATATCACAGTGACATGAGGTCGACGTATGTGAGAAGGTTAGTGGGTTAGTTGAGGTGATATCTCAGTGACGTGAGAGCGACGTATGTGAGAAGGCTGTAGGGTTAGTTGAGGTGGTATGTCAGTGACGTGGGTCGACTTATGTGAGAAGGTTAGAGGGTTAGTTGAGGTGATAACTCAGTGACGTGAGGGCGACGTATGTGAGAAGGTTAGAGGGTTAGTTGAGGTGATATCTCAGTGACATGAGGTCGACGTATGTGAGAAGGTTAGTGGGTTAGTTGAGGTGATATCTCAGTGACATGAAGTCGACGTATGTGAGAATGTTAGTGGGTTAGTTGAGGTGATATCTCAGTGACATGAGGTCGACGTATGTGAGAAGGTTAGAGGGTTAGTTGAGGTGATATCTCAGTGACATGAGGTCGACGTATGTGAGAAGGTTAGTGGGTTAGTTGAGGTGATATCTCAGTGACATGAAGTCGACGTATGTGAGAATGTTAGTGGGTTAGTTGAGGTGATATCTCAGTGACGTGAGGTCGACGTATGTAAGAAGGTTAGAGGGTTAGTTGAGGTGATATCTCAGTGACGTGAGGTCGACGTATGCGAGAGGGTTAGAGGGTTAGTTGAGGTGATATCTCAGTGACGTGAGGTCGACGTATGTAGAAGGTTAGTGGGTTAGTTGAGGTGATATCTCAGTGACGTGAGGTCGACGTATGTGAGTAGGTTAGAGGGTTAGTTGAGGTGATATCTCAGTGACGTGAGGTCGACGTATGTAGAAGGTTAGTGGGTTAGTTGAGGTGATATCTCAGTGACATGAGGTCAACGTATATGAGTAGGTTAGTGGGTTAGTTGAGGTGATATCTCAGTGACATGAGGTCGACGTATGTGAGTAGGTTAGAGGGTTAGTTGAGGTGATATCACAGTGACATGAGGTCGACGTATGTGAGAAGGTTAGTGGGTTAGTTGAGGTGATATCTCAGTGACATGAGGTCGACGTATGTGAGAAGGTTAGAGTGTTAGTTGAGGTGATATCACAGTGACATGAGGTCGACGTATGTGAGAAGGTTAGTGGGTTAGTTGAGGTGATATCTCAGTGACGTGAGAGCGACGTATGTGAGAAGGCTGTAGGGTTAGTTGAGGTGGTATCTCAGTGACGTGGGTCGACTTATGTGAGAAGGTTAGAGGGTTAGTTGAGGTGATAACTCAGTGACGTGAGGGCGACGTATGTGAGAAGGTTAGAGAGTTAGTTGAGGTGATTTCTCAGTGACATGAGGTCGACGTATGTGAGAAGGTTAGAGGGTTAGTTGAGGTGATATCTCAGTGACTTGAGGTCGACGTATGTGAGAAGGTTAGTGGGTTAGTTGAGGTGATATCTCAGTGACATGAAGTCGACGTATGTGAGAAGGTTAGAGGGTTAGTTGAGGTGATATCTCAGTGACGTGAGGTCGACGTATGTAAGAAGGTTAGAGGGTTAGTTGAGGTGATATCTCAGTGACGTGAGGTCGACGTATGCGAGAGGGTTAGAGGGTTAGTTGAGGTGATATCTCAGTGACGTGAGGTCGACGTATGTAGAAGGTTAGTGGGTTAGTTGAGGTGATATCTCAGTGACGTGAGGTCGACGTATATGAGTAGGTTAGTGGGTTAGTTGAGGTGATATCTCAGTGACATGAGGTCGACGTATGTGAGTAGGTTAGAGGGTTAGTTGAGGTGATATCTCAGTGACATGAGGTCGACGTATGTGAGAAGGTTAGAGGGTTAGTTGAGATGATATCTCAGTGACATGAGGTCGACGTATGTGAGAAGGTTAGAGGGGTTAGTTGAGGTGATATCTCAGTGACATGAGGTCGACGTATGTGAGAATGTTAGAGGGTTAGTTGAGGTGATATCTCAGTGACATGAGGTCGACGTATGGGAGAAGGTTATAGGGTTAGTTGAGGTGATATCTCAATGACATGAGGTCGACGTATGTGAGAAGATTAGTGGGTTAGTTGAGGTGATATCTCAGTGACATTAGGTCGACGTATGTGAGAAGGTTAGTGGGCTAGTTGAGGTGATATCTCAGTGACATTAGGTCGACGTATGTGAGAAGGTTAGTGGGTTAGTTGAGGTGATATCTCAGTGACATGAGGTCGACGTATGTGAGAAGGTTAGAGGGTTAGTTGAGGTGATATCTCAGTGACATGAGGTCGACGTATGTGAGAAGGTTAGAGGGGTTAGTTGAGGTGATATCTCAGTGACATGAGGTCGACGTATGTGAGAAGGTTAGTGGGTTAGTTGAGGTGATATCTCAGTGACATGAGGTCGACGTATGTGAGAAGGTTAGAGGGTTAGTTGAGGTGATATCTCAGTGACATGAGGTCGACGTATGTGAGAAGGTTAGTGGGTTAGTTGAGGTGATATCTCAGTGACATGAGGTCGACGTATGTGAGAAGGTTAGAGGGTTAGTTGAGGTGATATCTCAGTGACATGAGGTCGACGTATGTGAGAAGGTTAGTGGGTTAATAGAGGTGATATCTCAGTGACATGAGATCGACGTATGTGAGAAGGTTAGAGGGTTAGTTGAGGTGATATCTCAGTGACATGAGGTCGAAAACTTTGAATTCAATGACATAAGTGCGTTTTCTCTGCCGTGTATAGTGTCGAATTGCCGAAATTTCACCTATGGGATCGTGTTGATGATATCCTATTTTGAATAAGAACGGATGGGTTGTATTCCAGAATGGAATGTTGTGAAATTGTTTTGCTGATATCCTATTTTGGATAAGAGCGGAATTCTTTGGGGATGCGACCCTGAAGGCCACGACGCGGAGACTGGAATGTTGGTTCAGATGTGCAGACGACACATTTGTGATTTGGAAACATGGGGATCCAGCATTAAGGGAATTTCTGAACTATAAAAACGGAGTTCACGAACAGATCCAGTTTACCATTGAAATAGAAACTTATGAACGATTACCTTTCCTGAATGTAATGGTAAACAGACAGACGGACGGTACTCTGGGACACAGCGTCTATCGGATGCCCACCACACCGACAGATACCTACATAAGCGCTCGAACATCATCCTGGTCAAAAACGGGCGATGATGAAGACTTTGATCGAGCGAGTGCAGAAAATCTCAGAATCATAACACCTCCAACGAGAAATAGATTGTCTTAAAACAGCACTACGGACAAACTGTTACTCAACACCAGAGATTATGAGGGCTATACATCCCAGGGGAGAACCGAACATACCAACTCAAGACCGTGCTCAAGGCCAGCAGATGAAGAAAGGTACAGTCGTCCTCCCATATCACAGGAATGTCACTGACTTGCTCAGCAAGATACTGAAACGTCATGACATAGAATGGCTTTCCTGCCAACTAAACAGGTTCGAAACATGCTAAAATCTGCCATGGACGAGCGAGACAAGTTGGTTGCCGCGAGAGTGCATAGGATCCCATGCTTCTGCAGTGCCATGTACATAGGCACAACACAACGGAGCTTCAAGACCAAGCTAACAGAACACCAACGAAACTGTAGACTTGGACAGATACATAAGTCGGCTGTGGTGGAGCACTTGTTTCAAGACGGCAGTCACGACATACAATTCAAGGACACAGACATCATCAGCAAGACGACTTATTATTTCCCCCTACTATAGATATATGCAAGCATGGCAATAACTTCAGCTACAAAGAAAAGGGTCTGAAGCTCAAATGCTGGCATCCAGTACTGAAACGTACTCGCATAAAAACAAATCATCGACAACATAATGATGATACGACCAATGACAACCGAGGTCAAGCAGGTGGGACCGTATTGACAACGAGACACCATGCTCAGTCCCCGGCCCTACTAATAAGGACAGACGAACAGTTGTGGTATCAGTTGCAACTAGCACTTTGACCAAGGATACCTCACCACTGATGATGTCTGCCGCAGTAGCGGATGAAACGTCTGGTAGTAACAACACCAGTAGACCATGGCATCTTAGCCCGGAAGACATGTATCACAAGAAGAACATAACCTAACTTTCATCAAAGGAGACAAAGAAAATTGGACAGTAATCCTACACAAACAAGACATACACAATAAAATAGAAACATATTTCAAGGAGAACAACATCACAGAACTCAAAAACGACCTCACTGCACACTACCACAACATAGTAAAAAACCATAATAAACAGAAACAAACAAAATTCCAAGCAATATGAAACAACAACTAAAACCAATCAAACCAGAAGCACCTAAACTAAACGCACTACCCAAAATACATAAAGAAAACATACCCATCAGACCATTAGTCAATCATCGAAATGCACCAACACACAAACTACCCACATACATGGACAAAACCATAAGGAACAACATAAAGAAAAGAGCAACAATAAAAAATAACATTGACCTAGTGAATAAAATAAAAGACAAACATATCCCACACAGTACAGAATTAGCAACTTTCGACATAACTAACCTACACACAAACATACCCATAAAAGATACACTACAGATACTAGAACAGATGCTCAAAAACAACAACACACCACAAGAAGACATTGAAGAAATCATCCACATTACAGACCATAACAAAACAAAACTGCTTCACATACAATATAAAATATTACACTCAAACCGAAGGCCTACCCATGAGATCACCCATTTCCAGCATACTAGCTGAAATATATACTAAACAAAGACAACAAATATGCAGACAATTGGCACAGATACGTAGACGACATACTAATACTATACAAAGGAAACAAAAGAGAGATCCAAAACCTGCATCAACACATAAACAAAATACACCCAAAGCTATACTACATAGTAGAAACTGAAAGCAACATATCCATAAATTTTCTAGACATCACAGTAACAAAAATCGACAACAAACACGCATTCAAAATATACAGAAAACCTACAACAACAACATCCAGTCACCCAATTCATTCATTTATTATATTCCATAGATATTACATGAGCAGTGAAGCTTTAAGATGTGGAACAAGTCAAAATTTTACAGTATTACAATTACAATTTTTACAAATTTTTACAATATTTCACAATTTTTACAGTTTTATAATTTAGTAATTTTCTACAATGATGAGTCGAGGTCCGAGGATTCGCCAAAAGATTACCTGGCATTTGCCTTTTGCTTGGGGAATACCTCGGAAAAACTCAACCAGATAATCAAATCAAAGGGGTGAAATGAAGTGATGCTGAGGACTCACCATATAACACAAGCAAGCTGCATTCCGAACAATGGTACACAGACTACTCAACATACCAACGAGCCAACAAGACTACAAAGAAGAGCTAAACTCAGTCAAATACATAGCACCAGAAAACGGATACGACCCTAACATAATAGATAACATAATAAGAAAGACAAAACATAATGATAAAAAACATAAGAATACAAGAACTACATCACATTAACATACGAAAACAAAAACACACACAAGATTGCTGAGCTGGGAAATACAATCGACATGCAACTTATTACAGAAAAAGCCTATAGTGCTCAGAGATAATCCCTTCCAGACCAGAAATAAAATTTCCAGTAACAATGCTAACATAATAAAAAATTATTATTACTCCCTCATTCAAGGAATTAAATTACAACATCGCATACAGAAGAAATAATACTCTACAAAAGCATCTCAACACACAAACAAACAAATAGAACCACACAGGCATATACAAACTCAAGTCCACACCTGTGGAGTAATGGTCAGCGCATCTGGCTGCGAAACCAGGTGGCCCGGGTTCGAATCCCGGTCGGGGCAAGTTACCTGGTTGAGGTTTTTTCCGGGGTTTTCCCTCAACCCAATACGAGCAAATGCTGGGTAACTTTCGGTGCTGGACCCCGGACTAATTTCATCGGCGTTATCACCTTCATTTCATTCAGATGCTAAATAACCTAGATGTTGATACAGCGTCGTAAAATAACCCAATAAAATAAAATAAAAATACAAACTCAAATGCAACAACTTCTACATAGGACAGACAGACAGATAATTTGAAACACATTACAAAGAACACATCACAGCTATAACAAAACACTTGCACATACACGGAACACATCACAAATGCTAACCACACCTACAGTGACATAAACACAGACATGGAAATTCTACATATTCAACCGAAAAGCCAGAAGCTAAACACACTATAGTAAATATTAGATTTCTATCAATCCTAAAAACATGATATTTTAAGAATTACAAACAAAAATAGAAGGAAAAACAAAACTTCACTACATATCATGTTTAATGGACCGAGATGTACAAGTCTGTATAATTTTGGCAGTTTATATCCTTTACACTCTATAGAGGCGTAATATGAACTAGACCCCATTACAGATTTGGCTCCATTTTATTCACGTTCATAAGTGATGTATTTTTTCGCTCTGACATTCTGCTTTTAAAATGTGTTATCCATTTTTCCATCAATTATTTCTATAATTTCTCTCCTGTGCTGTAAGTAGTATTGAGTGCAACACTTGTGATCATCTTGTCACATTGTAATATGTTACTCAGTCAGACTGTCTCTGTGTTCTGCAGGAAGGGAATTTGTTGGATCTGCACGTGACTAAGATAAAGGAGGAATGTGTGGACGACAGCTACGATCATAATCCTGAGATAAAATCTGAAGAAATTACATTGCCCAATAATTTCCCCGTGGTGAAGTGTGAAGCCAAGGTGAGTGGAGCTCATTGGTGTGCTGGCTCTTTTTTCCAATGTTTAACTTGTATTCCATTCTTCACAGAAACCTTCTCAGTACATTTATTTTGACAGGGAATTTCGGTTTACAGTGGGGACAGTTTTAAAATTGTCTGTATGTTTTTATTGCTTATTTCTTTGTTGCAGAATAGCCTAAATTTAAAATGTGGTAAGGCTGTTCTGTTTAAGTTTTGAAGAAAATACTTTTAATGATATTACAGTTATTTTTGGCAAGTTACGGGATCTTGCTATACAGAATGAGACGCCTAATATTACCATCTTCAATATCGGTTCATGATTGATAATCTGTATAGTTTTTCCACAGAATTAAAGACTAGATTTAGGCTCACACATTAAACATACACAAGGTTTGTGAGAATAATAGGAAAATGTGTTTTAATTACACTAGTTATTTACGACACAAGTGCTGATAGTGGCATTATATTTCGTGAGTAGAGATGTTTCCGAAACGAGGCAGCATTTTTAACATGTGTGTAACTATTTTTTTGATAGCCATTCATCCGTGCTGGTAGGCTGTAGAGATATTTTCGCCAACTTCTCCAATGCCGTTTTTTTCCTCAATGTATTATTGAAACATTGTCACATTAAAAGCAGGAGGTGGCATAGATCAGTTTTGGGCATTCAACTACAGATTGAGAAGCCCCTGGTTCGAACCTTTGTGTTCCCTAAGTTTCTATAATTACGATGAAAGAGTAATGGAACGGAGAAAAATTCTCTCCGGTGCCGGGATTTGAACCCGGGTTTTCAGCTCTACGTGCTGATGCTTTATCCACTAAGCCACACTGGATACCCACCCCAGCATCGGACAGAATCATCTCAGTTTAAATTCCAACTCTTGGGTTCCCTCTAGTGGCTGCCCTCTGCACTAAGTCATAGATGTCTATGAACGTAGGACTGAAGTCCACACATGTGCTGAGGTGCACTCGTTATGAGTGACTAGTTGGCCGGGATCCGACGGAATAAGCGCCGTCTTAAATCACGAAGTGATTTACGCATATCATATATATTATTTTAATGTACCGAAGTACATATGATATTTCCATGCAGATATTCTGCGTCATCATAGGATGAAAGAGTAATGGAATGGACAAAAATTCTCTCCGGCACCGGGATTTGATCCCGGCCAACTAGTCACTCATAACGAGTGCACCTCAGCACATGTGTGGACTTAAGTCCTACGTTCATAGACATCTATGACGTAGTGCAGAGGGCTGCCACTAGAGGGAACCCAAGAGTTGGAACTTAAACTGAGACGATTCTGTCCGATGCCGGGGTGGGTATCTGGTGTGGCTTAGTGGATAAAGCATCAGCATGTAGAGCTGAAAACCCGGGTTCAAATCCCGGCGCCAGAGAGAATTTTTCTCTGTTCCATTACTCTTTCATTGTATGATGACGCAGAATATCTGCATGGAAATATATGAACTTCGGTACATTAAAATAATATATATTCTATAATTACATTTAATTCTTAACTGTTTCATATAGTTAATCAGTAAAATAGATGTTGAAGCAATTTATTTAATTCTTGTTTGTTTCTTAACAAAAACAGCTTAAGCGTGCATGTCAAGAATTGAAATATATCTTCTCATAATTTCTTCTATCGTTTGAAATAATTAAAAATAGAGTGGGAAGATGTCTTGGATTTAGTACAGACTTGCAGTGCTGATAGAGGAACGTCATGGTGATCCAGTCCCTAGGGCTTATTGGGTATTCGTCTGAATATGAACCCTGTTAGCATCGGATTCATGAATGCCATCCAGATTTCCTTCCAGACTGGGCAACCAACGAATTTATAGCGTGCATAATGGGTCAAAGTAAGCCTAAATATAAGGCTCCAGTCCACTCTGTTCCTAAGCCAAAATCTTCTCCAAATTGTGAATCTGCTGTTTACCCAGTGACGTGCAGTCCACCTAAGCAACCCAAGCACGGCTTGGGCAGCACTGATTGATTATAAGAATCACGATATCTACGTAAATCCATGATTAAATTTCTGTTTATTTAATCATAAAGTCCTGAAACGTTTCTAAATACGTTTTGTTAATTGTAAGTCGCGTGATGGGGCATATACAATGCACATACTGCAGTCCTGAGCTGGCAGCAGCGTGCCAGCGCCAGCAGTGCTGAATGCAGGTTAGCATGGAAGTTACCATGACAACCCACGTCATTATAACTTCTAACCCATGAGGGACGCCTCACGAGACTGTAGTAAATGTATATACCCCAAGCTGCCAGTAGCCTGCCTGGGATGGCCGTGTGCACGAAGTCGAATGAGTGTAAAACGTACTGTTTCTCTCGCGTTTGTTTGTACCGGTACTTTGTAGTTACATTGTGTACGTATATATAAGTGCAATAAAAAGTGTTGATTATGTCTGGTCATAACAATAATTTAATTCAGCAACAAAAGCTAAATACAGTAATTTAACTAAAGCAATATGGGATCATGATGTTGCTATTGCACATATTCGTGCTTCTAACGCACTCGCGACTTTTGGAACTGTGCATATTGAAACTGAGCTAAGTGACAAACACAACAAAGTATTATTCTACATAATGAAAAGGTAACCCGTAATAGACATTCTGAAAAGGCTTATAAACGTCATTTGTTTACTTGCAAAACTGGAACTTTCATATAGAGGAAATGGTAAGTCGAAAATGTGCAACAACCGCGGTAATTATTTGGAACTTTTGGACTACACCGCCCAGTACGACCCTCTTATAAAAAATCATTTGAAGACATGTACAATATTCAAAGATGTATCAAATCGTATTCAAAATGATTTAGTTGTATCTGTTGCCAGTGCACTTAATAAGGAAATTAAACAGCAATTACAGAAATCTGATTTTTTTTGCCATATTAGCTGATGAGACAACTGACGTCTCAAATAAATCACAATTTTCTCTCGTTTATCGATATACGATTGAAGGAAGGGTGGTAGAGCGGTTTGTGTGCCTCCATGATGTGAGGAGAAAACAGCGGCAGCACATTCTGATCTTATTTTTAAGACATATTCAAGACTTTTCAAACTGCAGTAAGAAACTTGTCGCACAGAGCTACGATGGAAGTGCAGCGATGGCCTCTTCATTACTTGGTGTCAAGCTAATATTAAGACGTCTTTTCCACAAGCTCTCTTTGTTCACCGCTATGCACACTGTTTAAATTTAGCACTATCCCAAAGTGCTTCAAGTATTCCTGAATGCTGTAAATTTTTTTGCTACTCTTTCTGGGCTTGCAGCATTTTTTTCCAAATCATCAAAGTGCACAAAAATTCTTGATGAATTTCTGGGTCACCGATTACCACATGTTTCCCCAACAAGATGGAATAACTCGTCACGACTTACCAATACTTAGAGTAGTTTTTTATAATAGTATTTTAAATTTTAGGCAGTAGTTGCAGTACGCCTAATCTTATAGATTTTGTAAAAAAAAAAATTGGTACCAAATACCAATGTACATTTGTAATTAGTAATATTATAAGTACTAGCCGTACCCGTGCGCTCCGCTGCACCTGTTAGAAATAAATATAAAGTAATTACATAATTAAAATAGGACGTTTGATCCAGGGAACAACTTTTACAACAGCGCAAGATAATCTGCTTCGCTCTTTACCCAATTTTTTTGCATTGCATTTATTACATATATATTTTATGTATTTTAACACGATTCAATTGAGCATAGTTAAAATTAGAATTATAAAATAATGGATTGCTAAGCTAACGTACTATTACTGCATACTAAATCAATACACTCTCGTTGTTCGTTAATTCTCTGAGATTAAAATGAGTGTACATAAATATTATTTTAAGAAATATAGAAAACGAATGTACAAAATAGCCTATCAAATTTTCTGTGCATAAGAAGCTATTTTAATCTTACCTGACCTCGATTTACTCAGACGTTACTGTAATAACATTATAGCAATATGTCCCTCTAGAGAAACTACACTTTCCAATGGTGAAAAACAATTAATTATACAAATCGGTTAATTTAGCTTCTGATACTATTTCATATAAACACAGAAACATTCTCTGTAGGCAATGTTTAATAGCTTTCGATTGTTGATGTCCAAGGCCCCTGTTTCGATTGTTGTTGTCCAAGGCCCCATATAGACGAAGTCATTTGTTCTTAATTCATTGCACCGTCTTAGATGGCATTATTTTAATTTTAAAACTCATTTATCTCATGAAATATCAGTCCTATCAAAATTTTGTAAAGAATAAAACTTATCGCAAATCATTTTTAAAGAAACTTTTGTTATGTAACATTTTTCACAAAAATCAATAA
The DNA here is from genome assembly GCF_040183065.1 of Periplaneta americana. Taxonomy (NCBI): domain Eukaryota; kingdom Metazoa; phylum Arthropoda; class Insecta; order Blattodea; family Blattidae; genus Periplaneta; species Periplaneta americana. The sequence goes on along the minus strand of NC_091133.1, from coordinate 4,942,393 downwards.
TAAGCGAGATATTTCGATTTATTTAATTCAGGCTCCCTTATAACCCCCCTTTTAAATAAAGTATTTTGAATGCCATATAGCCTAAAATCTAAGTTACAACGAACTTAATTTATATTCCAATTTTCATATAAATCGGTTCAGCCATTATCGCGTGAAAAGGTAACAAACATACAGACAGACATACAAACAAAAATTTCAAAAATGCGATTTTCGGTTTCAGGGTGGTTAATTATATATGTTAGGACCAATTATTTTTGGAAAATCGAAAATTACCAGAAAAATTTCGGCTACAGATTTATTATTAGTATAGATTTTAATCAAATATAAATAGTAAGTAATAGAGACTACGCGGCTGCTTGGGTAATCTGTTGGGCCACCGCACGTCACTGTGTTTGCCGTGTATAGTACTTTGACTGATAATTTATTTAGACTCCTGCTGAAGGATAACATGTAGACATAGAGTCTTGCTGTGTAGTATTTCGTAAAGTCGTGTTGGCTATTGTATATGGAGGTGGTATTTAAAAATGCTGAAAAAGTTTATATGATCCCATTATGTGGTGAATATGGGAAAAATACAGTGTGTTGTAATAATTTCTATGCTAAGAAATCTCCCGAGAGATGTCAACCATGTCTACAAACTTTTGTGAATCTCTTCCATCAGAAAGCAAACAATTTTTTTAATTGAACAGTGCCTGATTTAGAGGGTGAAATGAATGTTCTATATGCTGTTTCTGTAAATCCATTCACTATTTCTCGCATCATCTGTACAGCAAGTGGCATTAGTCAGAGAGGTGTGCCACAAATTCTTCATCGTTACAACTTCCTTGTGTGTCATGTACACCATTTTATTCTGGTGGGCATTAAGACAAATATGTTGTATGTACCAGTTTATGATGACTGAACGTGTCGGCCCTCCTTGACTAATATTATATACTTATCTACTTTGGTCCATTGTTCCTCTTATTCGTCTAGTTACACTTCTCTCACTTGTCACTTTCTGCTGTGTGCTTATTCTATGATTTTTGTCACCTCTGACTTGATTGCCCTCACTTTTTTTTTTGGCTCTTTTTGAATGACGTTTGCAAACAGTTTGTATTAAGTTCACAGTATCACTGGCATTCACTCTAGTTAATTTTCCTACTTTCCCCAACCCTGGTTTATTCCCTTCCTCTTTTCCTTTCCTCTGACTTACTACTCTTTCACTTTTACTCACTGCCTATTCCCTCTCAATTTCATTCTTATCTTTTCCTGTCTCTGTGTCCACATTTCTTGCATTCTTCTGATTTTTGTCATCTTCTTCTTGCTCTCATTTCGATGTCTATGTTCCTAATGTCTACTTTCCTAATGGTATACTCTAGAGCAAAGTTAAAAAGTGAAGGTGATAGTGCAGTTAAATTTCGCCAAGTTAATAACTGAGTAAAGACATATCTGCTTGTGTTTTTTTTTCTCGCAATACTAGTTCAAATCATGGAAACGGAAGAAATGTTGAAATAAGAATTTCTAGTGTTTATAAATGATCTTGCCCCCCTTATAAAAGATGTAGGTCATCCCATATTATTTGCAGATGACAGAAGTATAGTAATTACAGCCAATAACTTCAACACATTCCAATCTTCAACAGAGGAAATTCTCTTCAAAATATGTGACTGGTTCTCAGTCAATAAATTAGTATTAAATTGTAACAAAACTAACATAATTCCATTTAAATCCTATCCAAATTCAACGTCGCAAATTTCTAGCGCAATAACTAACAATAGATCCCTATTAGAAACAACAACCAAATTTCTTGGCTTAAAAATCGATAATGTGTTAAGTTGGAAAAATCATATTAAAGAAATTACCCCCAAACTAAATTCAGCTTGTTTTGCTATTAGATCTATGCAAAAGATAGTAAATATCAATACCTTAAAAACAATATACTTTGCATACTTCCACTCGGTAATGAGTTTTGGAATAATATTCTGGGGAAATTCCACAGATAGTTACAATATATTTCTATTACAAAAAAGAGTAATTAGAATAATAGTAGGTGCGAAATCTAGGGAGTCGTGTAGGACTATTTTCAAAAAACTACAAATAATGCCCATGGCTTGTCAGTATATGTTTTCATTAATAGTCTTCCTCGTATGTAATCGTGAAAACTTTGTAACTAATTCAACAGTTCATAGCATAAATACACGTCAAAAAAATGACTTTCATACTCCATCGGCAAGTCTATTGTGCTATCAAAGAGGAGTGCGCTATATGGCAGTAAAAATTTTTAATAGCCTCCCTATCGATATAAAAAATGAAACTCAAAACATAAAATTATTTAGGGCCAAATTAAAGAAGTACCTAATTTCTCACGCCTTCTATTCTGTAGGTGAATTCATGACATTCAATAACACTTCATGAAATTGATACTAAAACTTCGTGTTGTACTAGTAGACTATATTGTAAATCTCGTCTGTATATATTTCATCTAGACTGTGACTATAAATTAAGATTTTATAATAGTACTAAGTTTTTTGACTTGTTCCATATTCTAGCTGTAAGCATGTATGAATACCAGGGAATGTTAATAAATACAATACAATACAAACTACAAAGAGTGCCTTTTGCTACTCAGTTTCTACTTGGACTCGGTAAAATTTAAATGCAGGCCTATGTCATGAAGAATCGATGCATTCTTCATGTAAACTTGCCCAATCTCTCTGTTATATTGTGTCTTTATTTTTAGGAAGAGTTGTGTGATTCGGACACAGTGAAGGACGAGTTGGAACTAGAAGTTGCTGCAGAAAAGAATGAGATTTTGCCTGATAGGTGAGTGTGGTGTATGAGTCTTCACATGCTATTTTTTTTCATTGCTTCATTAAAATTGTTACGTATGACGTTAATTAGCAATCTGTTATGGCATGGAATAGTTTATCCTGTAATAAGAATGACCTCGGAAGGGAGTTATTATGGGAATAAGTACTAGATAATTTATTTTATTCCATTCATAAAAGTAAGACAGATGATAAGAAAACAGTCTTACAAGCCTATAAATCATCATATTTTGTAATATAATTAAGGATTTATTCCTCCTACTTTTGTATACGAATATCTCTAGTGCACACAGCTTGCAGCCTGAAGGAGATAGTGACATCCTTAGTTAGGAGAGAAGATGTGTAGTTCAAGTAGTGATATTAGGCCTCCTTTTTACAGTTGAAGTGTAACTTATCTTTTTAAATGCCGAGACTCGTAATAATAACTTTAAATTCATAGCCTAAATGATTTCATTGTCGATAGAGCTGTTTTACATATCTTTTTAAAATACCTAATACATAAAATATGCACTTAATGAAAACAGTTTAAAATATATTCAGATGACTTCGCTTGCGAGTACTAGTTACTACCGTTTGTCTTGCAGTCGTTCCTGTCACTTCTTTTTCTTCTTTCTCGCTATTCTTTTCTTTTTATCAATGAATAAATACTTCATATGAATTTAAAAAACTGTGCGTGCGTTCAGAAGTATTTCAGGTATTGGTTCTGCGGGGATGTTGATACATATCATAATATATGAATGTGGTTATTTACGTAGACGAGAATATGTCTGATGGCATGATAATTTTTTTTTTTTGTGGCAAGGTTATATATAAAGATAAAATATGTACAGTACTACCTAGCTACTATTGTTTGTTTTGTTTTAATACGAACATTTTATTATTTTACTCAGTTCCTCCGTTAGGATACAGCTGGTGTTGAACATTATCAGTGTTTGAAATCAGCTGTCTGTTCAAATTTCTAGTAAACTTCTGGCCGGGTAAAACATATAGAGAGATTGTACATAGTGATCATAATTGCAGTTTTATCGTTCTTTTGGATTGTGCAAATAGGCCTAATTGCAATATGCCATATACCAAAACAACGAATGTGCAAAATTTCGCATTTTCACTTCAGTGCAGTTTCTCAGTCCGTAGATTCTTATGCCAAAGTCACATAAGTGAATGATTATTCAATTCCGAGTTATTCACAAGTCTTAAAACACGTACTGTATGTACTTCCAGATTAAAATGTACAATGCCAAAGCAGCGAATGTTGTACATTCGTGATTTTGGCATTGGACTTGTAACAATGCAGCACATTCATTCATGTATTTTTTCATTTTATTAATATCAGCAGCAATGTATGGTGCGATGTTGATCCTGTAATTACGTAATTAGCATTGTTTCATGTAGTTTCAACAAATATACCATTATTTTTTACATTTTAGTACAAGTCGTTTTGCTAGGAAGGTTCAAGATGGACTTAAGTAGAGATGCAAAATGTTTAGTTTAGACCTTTGTCTGTTTTGAGAAATACAAGCAGGTTATCAATGATTACAATGTTACTCGTATCTTCAAAAAAATACATGCATGCATGCCGATTAAAAGCTTCACACGAAATGAAGTTCTTGCGTTCCGTAGCGGGTTATACACTTTTAGACAAAAAACATAATTCAGACATAAGAACACAATTAAATATATACAACTTAAAAGTCGACCTGGTTGGCGAGTTGGTAAAGCGCTGGCCTTCTATGCCCAAGGTTGCGGGTTCGATCCCGGGCCAGGTCGATGGCATTTAAGTGTGCTTAAATGCGACAGGCTCATGTCAGTAGATTTACTGGCACGTAAAAGAACTCCTGCGGGAGAAAATTCCGGAACATCCGGCGACGCTGATATAACCTCTGCAGTTGCGAGCATCGTTAAATAAAACATAACATAACATTACAACTTAAATGACAGAATAAATCAAATAAGAACTAACTGGTTAGAACACATTGAAAGGATGCTACATAATAGATTTCCATAACTGACATTTCAATTTCAACCTAAAGGCAAAAAGAAAGTAGGACGTCCAATTACAAGATTGAAGGATACAGTCTCTTGATGTGGAAACAGGTCAAAGGCCTAATTCCATGAGGAAGAAGAAGAAGAAGAAGAAGGAAAAGTAAACTTTGTATGAGAGGCTAGGGATGAAGACAAAACATTATCTTGTCAAGATCTGAAATATTGTTCGTCAATTCTGAACTATAATAAGTCTTACGTAGACTAAAGGAGCAGACAGGTCCAACATTTTACCTCCAAAAATCGGCTGTTTATAATCTGAGGGTATACAATTTGGAAATCAGGATGCAAAGTATTACATCTGGGATGAGACTTAACGTAAAAGTGGGACAGTAGAAATGTCTCCCCATGTTCATAACTATGTGATGTCTCACTCTAACATGACTGCAGTCTTCATGATGTCAGACAGTTATGGGAGACAACAAAGTAACTCTACCTTCATTGGTGTATGCATTCTTTTCCTGAACTAGCAACCTTCTTTGCAAACCAAAATATAACGTATATATTATAAGACGGCGCTTATTCCGTCGGATCCCGGCCAACTAGTCACTCATTACGAGTGCACCTCAGCACATGTGTGGACTTCGGTCCTAGTTCATAGATATCTATGACGTAGTGCAGAGGGCGGCCACTAGAGGGAACCCAAGAGTTGGAACTTAAAAGTGAGACGATTCATCCAGCACCGGGGTGGAATCCGCTGTGGCTTAGTGGATAAAGCGTCAGCACGTAGAGCTGAAAACCCGGGTTCAAATCCCGGTGCCTGAGAGAATTTTTCTCCGTTCCATTACTCTTTCATCGTATGTTGACGCAGAATATCTGCATGGAAATATCATATGTACTTCGGTACATTATAATAATATATATGATACGCGTAAATCACTTCGTGATTTAAGACGGCGCTTATTCCGTCGGATCCCGGCCAACTAGTCACTCATTACGAGTGCACCTCAGCACATGTGTGGACTTCGGTCCTAGGTTCATAGATATCTATGACGTAGTGCAGAGGGCGGCCACTAGAGGGAACCCAAGAGTTGGAACTTAAAAGTGAGACGATTCTTCCGATGCCAGGGTGGAATCCGGTGTAGCTTAGTGGTTAAAGTGTCAGGAAGTAGAGCTGAAAACTCGGGTTCAAATCCCGGTGCCGAAGAGAATTTTTCTCCGTTCCATTACTCTTTCATCGTATGTTGACGCAGAATATCTACATGGAAATATATTAGTACGTTATTATTTTTAATTTTATTTTTGTACATGTATTAATCTTATGTTTCTTAAGGTGTATGTACACCTTTACATACAAAAAATTTTGTTTTGCATAATTTTGCTCTAAAATTTTTATACAATTGAGAATGGTACCAGAGAGGGGATGAAGTGAACAGATCCCTTGAAATTATGTCTAAATTGTTTATAAAAATTATTTTGTTTATAATTTTGACATACAACTTGAAACATGATAGCTCATGCAGTTTTTAAGATAGAGCCACATTTTTTTCACTGTTTTATACCTAAAACTATTGAATGAATTTTTAAATACTTATATAGTCACAATCATGCCATGGTATGAAAGAAAAATTTCACAACCTTGAGCGGGATTCGAACCTGCGACTTCCTGTACTCCGGTCAGGCACTCTACCAACTGAGCTATCGAGTGTGAAATTTTTCTTTCATACCATTGCATGATTGTGACTATATAAGTATTTAAAAATTCATTAATATGTCACATCAACGGATGTACATACGTCATGCAACATCGTAAGGTGAAGTTTACATTTAGAATATTTCTTTCCACCCATAAGCAGTGCTGACTACGTAGATCAGACGCTATGGACAGTACTCTATAACAGAGTCGCCGGTATGAGAGGAGAATTTCAAGCCTTTGGCGTGAAACGAACTCGATAGCTCAGTTGGTAGAGCGCCTGACCGGAGTCGCAGGTTCGAATCCCGCTCGAGGTTGTGAAATTTTTCTTTCAAACCATGGCATGATTGTGGCTATATAAGTATTTAAAAATTCATTAATATGTCACATCAACGGACGTACATACGTCATCCAACATCGTAAGATGAAGTTTACATCTAAAACTATTGTTTAGTGCCTGACATAGAGCTATTTTTTATTTTCATTTACATTAATTAAATATTACCATATATGTAACTTATACTAATATTTTATGTTGCATATATCATGTAAAAAATCCATAGATAATTATTAACTACATTAATGTTATTTTACTCATTGTCAGGCACTAGGGGACATTTCAAGCTTCAAAATGACACCAGTATCTTCTTGGTGTCACCATATTTGATTGAGATATCATGTTTAAAAGAATTAAATATTCTAAAATTACTATTTACAGGAAATGAACCACAAACGTTCAGATCCTAGAAGACTGCATCATCATATGTCACCCCTTAAGCAGCTTCATGTCGGTCCAGTTTCAGCCTCTTTCTGCCTCTCAAATACCTCCTCTTTGTTTTAACTTCAGGTGTTGAATGTTTTTTGGCATTTTAGTCCATGTTTTACATTGATGCAACAAATCCTGTGATGGTGTTTGTCCCAGGGTTTATGCCCACCCTCCTCAGAATTTTAATTTCTACTTTTGGACTCTTATTAAAATGACGTACAACATCACTGACACACAAATTTAAAAGTTCTATGACTAACAGTAAAAGATTATAAATTACTTCATTATGTAAAAACGTGTTTTCAATCTAATGATCGTGCCCTGATATCTATGCATCTATTTTGGGACTAGAAAGAAGTTTATTTTACAAGCAATGCTGGACGAGGGGATTGACTGCTACGAGAATAACTCAAAAAGTAATCCACAATATTTATTTTAAAATTACATTTTTTCCTACAGCTTTGCTATTTTCATAGAATACATCCTTCAGGAACAATACGTCACTTTTCCACATAATCCCAGCACCTTTCAACTGCCTTCCTCCACCTTGGAATGAGGGCCTGTATACCTGCACGATAAAAATCTGAACCAACATGTCTGAGCTACTCTCTGGCACCACTCACGGGAACGACTTAAATTAAATTTGAATACAAGGGGGAAGGATGTATCTATGACCTCCATAAATTGTAAAGGTTTAGAATAGAAATAAATTTAAAAAAAGTGTTGCGCATTACTTTTGGAGTGATCTTCGTGGAAGTGACTGTAGCTGATGACGCAGAATTTTGGAAAATGGGACTTATCTGAAAAACCATAAGGCATAAATAAAAAATTCTTATATCAAATTAAATACTACGTGATTGCTTATTCCTTCACTAGTGAAACTGTTTAATGCAGGGCCTCTGTAAAGATTTGTTGTTATAGTTATGCTGGCATTTGCTTATGTCGTAATCCCCGACTATTTGTTTTTTCGTACTGTCACTTCCGTGTCTTAAATTTTCTACCCATCCTTCTTTTGTCTTTTTACATATTTAAATTTTTATGCGTGTGCGATGTGTAATGTTGCATACAAAGGGTCGCAGAAGGAACATGCTAAGTCATTTTTTGATGATTTTGTTTTCTTCGGTCCCATCTGCTACCTCATAAATCTCAGTCTAGTAAATGAGAATGGTAGAATAAATTAAACTAAATGAGATGTAAATTCATAATGTTTTATGAGTGTATTAAAGTTAAGAAATGCTCCCCTGAACATTTTAACGTAAGTAACTTAGCATGTTGTTACCGTGGATCCTTCACATATGTTACTCTGAGTTTATATTCGCAAGCCACTTTCTTTTATACATCGAAAAATGAGAATCTCACGATATTTATTCATAAGTCAGAATTCAATTTTGTTAAACTGAGCAGTACGGTTTAACTTCTGTGATATCGTTGATCTGTCTTTCTCCCAAATTATTTAACTCGGAAATTTATGTGCAGAAGCACTGATGATTAGCTTAATTTAACACCAAATTGTTCCATATATTGTTTTCGATAACTTAGTAAGTTATTTATTCCCAGCCTGCAGTTCAGATCAATATTCTGTTCATCTAGGTTGTTAGTGATGATTTCTACAAGCGTACAATATTGTTGTTCCAGAAGAAAATGGCTCACCTGAAACGTAAAATGTATTGCTCCAAAGCAAGGGTATATACGAGATTGTTCCAGCTGTTATTGAAATTCATTTAACTTCGATTGTTGTAACCTGAAAGACATTTGAAAGTTACCATAAAAATCGATCTATTATTCACAACAGATGCCATTTATAAATCGTGCACTAAAATTGAATGATGGTAAACCAAATTAACCTGCAAAATTAATTAAAAGAAAAACTCTTTCTTCAGGAATATCCGAAGCTTAAGGCCCGTAACACACTTGAAGAGTTTTCGCTAGCGAGAAATGTGTTGCGAGAAAATTCAAAGATTGATAACATGGATTCAAATGGACGACCACACACGAAGAGATTCTCGTTCGAGGCAAAAACCTCGCACGAGTTTCTCGCTGGAATCGATAGCTCAGCGAATTTTCTTGACACATTTATCAAAGATGTTTGATATTTATATTCTCTATGACGATTGAATTTAGAAAAAGGTATCACAGGTGGCGATGAATTGTATTGTTTTATTTAAAAATGAGGAAAGATGGCAGTCAGAAACTTATCGAACTTGTACAATGTCACCCTTAGGCCTATTTATATGATACACGGGATGAAAACTATAAAAACACGAAGAAAACTTGAGACAAATATCAGATTATCTAAAAATAAGTAGGGCTATATTTTATTTTGATGAGATTTAATAGTGTTAATTAAACACTTGAAATCTTAACAGTTTACATAATTTTAATCAGAACATAGCAAAGAATCTTCTATCATATCATGAATGGCAAAAAACTGTGGTCCATTCAATCTGAAATAAAACCTAAATGTATCATAATTCAAATCGAACCAGTGTCCAAAACTCGCCCTTATTTTCATAAGATACAATATGATATTCAGATATTTCTGGCTTTAATTTTAGGCCTACTTTTTCTTTTCATTAACAAAATATGTTCATGTAACTCCATTTCCTCATCATCTGAATACTCAGATTCAACATAGTGTTCGTACATAATTTGTAAAGTACGACAATATATATTTACAGGTTATATATTTAAGTACGAAAATATACGTAAATACATAACCTATAATATTTCCCCCAACGAGTGATTACTATAATCAGAAAAACGCTTTCTGCATGAAGGCAGTGCATAGATGATCATAGCGAGATGTGATCTGTGATAGCAAGAACTCGCCAAGTGTGTGGAGGAAGGCTCTTCGCCTCTTTCTAGCAACACATTTCTCGCTAGCAAAAACTCTTCAAGTGTGTTACGGGCCTAAGCAAGCATGTCTTATTGTGTCGTGTTTGTTTACATATTGACTCTGAGGCATTAATTAATCCTATTTTTATATTAGTGTGATGACTTTTGTATTAGTTATGAAATACCGTTGTGTAATAATATTCAAAACCGTTTTTAATTAATTGTGTGATCTGTGCTCTTTGAAGATCTCAAGGTTCCGCCATTTTTTTCTGCGGCTGTACAGTCTTAGAAAAAATGTTGTCCCACAGATAGGCTAATTCATAAGTCCCAGAAAGTAGGCGGTATACATGAGCGACCTAATTCACAAGTGAGCAACTAGCCGAGGCAATAAAATTAGTTTTGTTTCGTTGTATGTATGATCATGCGCACTGCCTGTTTTCTGGGACTTATAAAATATCTGTGCGACAAAACTTTTTTCTGTGACTGTACATAGCTGTAATATGGTATCATTGATGTTACATTTAGGTAATTTCATAGAAGACGGGCACTTGGTTGAATGTAGTAAGCATTACCAACTTTCTTTTATTTCAGAGTTAAATGTTAGTGACTTTTATATGTTAGTTCTAGGTTTTTATACTAGGTGTCGCCGTGATTTTCTTTTAATTTGATTGGTTATAGTTGTCATTTGTTCTAGAATTTTGAATGGATTATGACGGTGTCAGTTGTTCTTGGTTGTTTGACGTGAGTGGTGTTATGTCGTATCGGATGGCTAAAGCTACTGAAAGTTTGTCATTTTATGATTTTCTTTCGATTTGATTGGTTATAGTCGTCACTTGTTATAGAATTTTCATTAATTTTGAATGGACAATGACGTTGACAGTTGTTCTGGGTTGTATGACGTGAGTGGTGGTTATATTATGTCTGATGGCTGAAACTATTGAAAGTTTGTCATTTTATGATATTGTGAAAGATGATGTGTGAACTTAGAACAAAGTATTAAATTTTGTGTCGATTTTGGTTTAGTTCTTTCGCTGGTGAATAAAAATTGTGTTGAATGTTGAGGAGAAAACTGTAATTTATGTGGTTTAAAGGAATTATTTACTGAATTTTCTGTATAAGTTAAGGTGTAATAAGTGTTCGAAGAGAATTTCATTTAGTGTAAACACATGATTTATTTATGTGAAGTTGACTGTACGACAAAGTGTTGGTTCAGGGCTTTGTTGCCTGCATAGTTTGTTTAAATTGCCTTAAAGTCTGTATCATATACTTGAAGTGAAGTGGTTGTCGTTGAAGACTTCAATGAGAATTGACGTCAATGAGAAAAGAATTTTATTTGATAAGGTGATGAATTCTGATTTGTTTTGTGTTTTAGTGATTTTTGGGGGTAAAGTGCGGACGAAAACTGCCAGAGATATACTGCCAGGGGCCTGTTTCTCAAAACTCACGGACTAGTAATACTAGTCTGTACAGTAGTAATAATAGTTTGTTTTACAAGTCTGTGTTTCTAGAAACTACAAGGATAAAGTAGTAGTTACCAGTTCACAGACTAGTAATATTGGTCGATTTCACCAGTTCCTAAGAGATTCTGTTTCTCAAAATGCTAATCTAGTTGATTATACTAGTATTCCACAGGAATATTCCTACAAGACTCTAAAGACTGGTGATTTCTATATTATCAGTTACCAGTGGCAATCTTTCTCAGATAATCAAAACAAAATATTGCGGTTATTTTTTTAATATGTGGTTTAGTGATTCCGATTGAAGTAGTAAAGAAGTTGTTGTGAGAAGAGCTAAAACTATATCGACAAAGAACATTTATTATTCCTTTACGGGAGCATTGTTTAAATATAATGTATGGTTTAAATAAAGTGCTGAAAAGCTTGGAGAGTTGTTAAATATAGTGGGACCTGCCATAACAAGACAAACAAATAGAAGTCATGCATAATCAGCAAAACTTCAAATACAAATTGCTCTACAAATCGGGATGTTGATTATTTTCCAATGCCATCTGGTTTTTCTGCCCTAGACCAGCAACACATGCAGAATTTTTTTCCTAATAATCTGATACCAATTCATCAACTGCAGTAATTTTTGCTGGCTTTCCTCCTCCACTGCTAGTTCTTCTGACATTGTCAACTTTAGCCTACAAATTAAATACAAAACAACACTAATTTACGAATAGATCAAACGTAAAACTGAAAAAAAAAAAAAAATTAGCGAATTTTTCAAATCATAAATAGCATTCATGTCGCCAGTAGACCCACTAGCTACATAATGTGTTCATATTATGATACTGTGAACTTGAATTGGTACTCGTCAAAGTTTTTTTCTTAAAGTTGGGCCAGTAAATGTCCCTAACGTATGCATAATCTTTGTTCTGAGGTATCAGTTCCATAGCCTCGCATATTACAAATTTTTTTGTCCATTCGTTTACTTTATCATTTTTTGTTACTATGCTTGAAAAAGCACCAAATAATATATCTTTTGATTCATTAATCATATTGAGTATAGTTAATTTGCTTTCAATTGATGGAATTTCAAGAAAAGAGAGAAGTTAAAACCAAAACACAAACAACTTAGCCTTCTAAACTAAAATAAAAATACCTACCAATGGCTATAAACAAATGAACTCAATCAGCTGAGTGGTGAAATAGATCATGTGACTAGTGAAAAATTGTCACAAGTTACTAGACTGGTAAAATAGTTTGAGAAACAGAATCTACTAGAGCTGGTGCAATATACTCTGGTAACTAGTAACTGGTGAACTACTAAACTAGTATTTCTGAGAAACAGGCCCCAGCTATGAAGTTCGAATGCCACCAAACGCCAAAAAAATCAAATGTGAAAAATTAATTATATTTTAATTTTTTGGAGGGCTTTTTCCTCTTTAAAAATATAGATATATATTTGATTTTCCATTTTATTGTGATGATTGGTGACATTTGAACTTCATAGTTGGCATAACGTTTTTGGTAGTTTTCGTCAGCCATGTTGGATTTTGCCCGTCTTGTAGGAAATTACCTACATTCAATATCGGTACGCAAAACTAAAATCTTGTATACATTAAAATGACAGTCAACATGTAACCTGTGTTATAATGTGCTTTGTAATTTTTTCTATAAATGCTTGCTTAATGACTGAATATATATGTTTATGATAGATTTGCCGACACACCTGACAGCACTGTAATAACAGAGAACGCAGATTTTGCACACCAAGACTGCATCAATGTTTGTCAGACTGCAAGACATTCTGTTTCCTCGGAGAAAATGCCAGTGTGGTCTCATGCAGAAGAAAAGCAATTCAAATGTGATGTCTGTGAAAAGCGTTTCTCGTATTCGAGTGGTTTGAAGAGACATGTCTTGAAGCACACGAGCGGGAAGTCCTTCATATGCGATATCTGTGGAAAGTCTTTCGCTGCACAGGCACATTTAAAGTGCCATACACGTTTTCACACAGGGGAGAAGACATTCAAATGTGGTGTCTGTGGAAAATGTTTCTTTCAACATGGAGATTTAAAACGTCATATACGAATGCATACTGGTGAGAAACCATTCAAATGTGATATTTGTGGAAAGTGTTTCTCTGATTCAGGTAATCTAAAAAGTCATAAACGCAGACATGCGGGTGAAAAGCCATTCAAATGCGACGTCTGTGGAAAATGTTTCTCACGTTCTAGTAATCTAAAATGCCATGAACGTCTGCATACAGGCGAGAAACCATTCAAATGCGATGTGTGTGGAAAGTGTTTCTCTGATTCTAGTAATCTAAAGAGTCATAAACTCGGACATGTTGGTGAGAAACAATTCAAATGCGGTGCCTGTGGGGAAAGTTTCTTGCGTCTGGATCATATAAGAGGGCATAAACACCAGTATTAAAGGTTTGATATCTTTACAAAGACATTGTGTTGCAACGTTAGTTTATAAATATATTTAACTTTCGTCCGTGACTTCTTGTGGAGTTATAGGTATCGTGAAAAATGATGATAATAATAATAATAATAATGACGTTAGACACCAATTTGACGCCGAAAATAAGAGACGAAAGTTGCTGTAAAATGTAACCAATTGAGGGCAGGCGTCTCTGAAAGGTTAGGCTAGGCTAGGTTTTTGGTTTGCCTTGCCTCATTTTGAAATTTGGTAACCCTAGCTGACTTTATTTTTTATGTACATTGTTATATTTCACATCTCAAAGCAACAAAGGTGATATAAGAACTTTCGAATGCATTAAATGAAAGGAATTGAAAAGTGGAGAAGGAGAAATTTATATTTTTCATTTAATAGAGATTAATGAATACGAATAAAATAAATATAAATCATTTTATCTTTAATTCCACTAAATATATGAATAGATTGCTTGCACATTGTATGTATGGTTGCATTTATATTTTTTTATGCTCGACCATGCCGAAACGTAGTAATTATACACCTGGCAGCAGACCTTTAATGCATGTCATTAAAGTACACCTACTCATTAAAAGTCAGGTCTTTCAGCCAATGACGACTCAGGTTACAACTGTTCAGCCAATGACGGGTCAGCTTTCTACCGTTATAAAACCGCAAGTATCGATTATTCTCGGATATGCAATCGAAAGAGAATTAGTGAAAAGTCACGGAGGCTGGAAATCCAATACTGTCGCAGAAGGTTATGTTCTGTTACTATAATAATTAGCGTTAGTTGTAAATAATATTCAAATAAATTCAATTTATCATCTCGTTTTTCAATGTCTAATTTAATTTCAATGTTATCTCTGTAGGTTCTTATGGCCTAGCAAGGTCAATGTGGACATCTGTTCCTCGGAAAAAATCAATACTTTCGCGTCTGCGCACATCTCACAACATACGGAACATTGCTGAAGGTCAGATACAATTAAAATTAATAATATCAAGTTAGAAATATGGTCGAGCATAAAAAGTCGTATGAAACTCGCCTATAATGGTAATTAAGAAGCTCGTGCTATCACTATAATAATTGTTGATAATGATATAATTATTATAATAGAATATCTTGCGCTCGTTTCATAAATATCCATACTCACTTCTTAATTACCTTCATTATAGGCTCGTTGCATAATGTACTATTTATTAAGCCTGTGAATCTAATGATCTAATACGTGTGTTCAGATTTCCACCTAATTCCACGTGTATTAAAAATATTGCGTGTTAACAATCATTAAAAATTTGTACCGTGCAACATTTACAGCTTCAACTAAAATAAACTTATTTCGCTCCAAGTTGGTTTTATTTGTAATACAACATTCAATTTAACTTAATATATATGTAAAAATTATTTTTTAAACCTAGCAAACATGAGAATCCTCGGCCTTATCTCGCCAAATACCATCTCGCTATCACAAATCTCATCGACGCTAAATAACCTACTAGTTGGTACAGCGTCGTTAAATAACCAACTAATAAAAACCATGTGATGAAAACATGCTCATCATTGCAAAGTAGGAACTACAGGAAGGATTTTCGAAAAGGTGTGTCGCACAGCAGCTTGGTATCCCAGAGGGTGCACTTAGAAAACGACTAAAAGTGGTAGGCCTGATGATCTGTTATATTGCATAAATATGACTAAAATATAACAAATAAATAGATAGGAGAAATTGAAAAAAACTTGAGCAAGGAGAATAATTATCAGTCCAATTTAAATGCAGACTTTAATATCTTACCACAACTCTTTGTTGTATGTTTAACGGATTTGCCATTTCAAAGTTAGGGCGTTTTGCTTCTGCTTTCTCCGAACAACATGAAGAATTCGCAGAACATTGCAAGAACCTAGACAATCACTTCTACGACTTAAGTCTTGAAGGATCTGCGTCGACTGGCATTTGAATTTGCTGACATGAACAAATTGTCTCACCTTTCAATGTGGAAAGTAAATTAGGAGGCAAAGACCGGGCCCTGAAATTCATGAAAAAACACAAACTGTTGCTGCGTGCTCCCACGAAAACAAGTCTTCCTCGTGTCATGGGCTTTAATAAAGCTCAAGTTATGCTGTTTTTGACAACCTTGTGGAGATGATGCCTAAGCACAATTTCGATCCTGCCCGAATTTACAATATGGATGAATCAGGAATTAGTACTGTTCCTAATAAGACTGCTAAAGTTTTGACACCGACTGGTAATAAACCAGTAGGAAAAATTTTTTCTGCTGAAATAGGTCAACTGTCAACAGTTGTTTGTGCAGTCAGCGCCAGTGGAAAGTATGTACCCCGGCCATAATATTTGCTAAAAAGAGAGCTAAACAGGAACTCATGAATGGAGCCCCACCTGGGGTTCAATCATGATGTGCTCAGACAGTGGCTATATCAATTCTGATTTATTTTTTGAGTGGATGAAACATTTTCAGAAACATGTGACAGCAAGTGCTGAGAATCCAGTTCTCCTACTCCTGGATAACCATGCATCCCTTATCAATTTAGAGGTCATTCTGTACTGTAGAGAGTATGGTATCCACATTCTGTCTATTCCACCCCGTAATCCCCACAAGCACCAGCCTCTGAATAAGTCATTCTTTAAACCATTGAAAGACTTCCATTCTGAAATGTGCGATAAATAGTTGCTAAACAATCCAGGGCGCGTTATTACATAATTCCAAGTTGCTGAATTGCTTGGTGAAGCATATGAAGAGTATACAACTGTCAGTAAAGGAATTAATGGCTTCAAACAGTGTGTGAGCTATCCAGTAAACAGACATCTTTTCTGATGAAGATTTTCTTCCCAGTTCTGTTACAGATCAAGGTGAATCAGCCAATGGTGCAAATGATATTGGGGCTCCAAACTCTAACATTGTAATAGCAGGAAGTAATATCTTGCAAGAAGTTCCCTCAGATGTTGTTGAGACTTCATCTTATGCCACCAACAGTCTCTGCCAAAAACATTGTTACTTTTCCCAAAAAGGAAAGAGACGGAACAGAGAAGAAAAAGAAGTAATAAATCGCAAGTCTTGACAAGCTCACCATTCAAAACGCAGCTTGAGATCAACAACGAAATAAAAGCAGCCCAGCATCGAAGGTCCACTCCAGGACAGGCACAGAAAAAATTGAAACTAAATTTTGGAGAGAAAACATTTAAAAATCCCAAACATGTAACACAGTCTGTAGCTTCAATCCGACTCTTTAAGTGCCATCCTGTTCTTGCAGTCTTTTAATTGTGATGATCCGCTTGTCTTAAGAACTCAGCAGCTGTTCCACACTCTCCTTTGCTCTGATTATGAGATTGGAGTAGTGTGGTTTCCTGGCCATGTAGGGATTCCAGGAAATGAGGCCGCAGATGCTGCAGCCAGGACTGGCGCACTGAATGGCTCTCTGGTATATTGGCGCGAGAGGTGGCAGGACATTCAAAACTACTTGAAATATAAAAAATGGTGGCAATGGGAAGGCGAATGGTCTGCACAAGAGGGAAACAAATTACGAAATATAAAGAATACTGTTCGAGTTTGGGATTCGTCTACAAGAGCGTCGCAACACGAGGAGGTTTTACTCACCCAGTTGAGGATTGGCCATTGTCATCTGACACACGGCCATCTCCTACGTGGCGAACCTCAGCCAGAGTGTGATATGTGCCATGTTCCACTTACGGTGGAACACTTTATTGCATTGCAGGAAATATGACCATGCACGGAGGCAATATGGAATTCGGCCGACATTACGTGACGCTCTTGGAAATGATTTTAATTGTACAAATGCAGTTCTGAGATTTTTATCAAATACAGGTTTGGATAAGGTGATTTAGTTTTTTATTGATCCGTTTTACTTATCCTCCAGACCCTTTACATCCGGAGGTTACATTTGTTGTTTTATATTTGATTTTACATTGTTGACATTTCGGACTTTATACATCCGAATATTTTATAAAATTTTATGGTTTTAAAATATGATTCACAAGTTATCTCTGGTGGCCTTAGTTTTATTGTTTTATTTGTGCGTTTTGAATTCCACCTAGTGTGGTAGAATTGCTCACTTTTATGATTCTGTAGAAATCACCTTATGTATACTGCATTTGTGTGCCTCGTTTTACCGTGACAACGCTTTTTAGTTCTTTTAGCACTCTGATTATTATATTATTTATGTATTTGTTATATTAAGAATTTTAGATAAGGGCGCAAATAGCCATAGTAGCCGACGCGCCCTTCTTAAACCCTACTACTACTACTACTGTAGCTTCAACTTCAGCCTCAGCAGAAAAAAAAAATAAAATTCACTGTCCAGGCTGTGAGGAGGAGTATGCTGACCTACCGGAAGAAGACTGGATTCAATGTCAAGAATGTAGCGAATGGTGACATGATTTCTGCTCCAGTCAGGAGGGAGGTGGCAGGTTCGTTTCTGATTATTGTTAAAGCACATTCCTGATATTCCATTCCTGAAGGCAATTGCCAGAATTCTGTTTCTGATGATAGCCTGTATTTTTGCAGAGATTGATTTGTATTCTACTCAATCCTGTATTTTGTAGTACTTTGTGTGAATTTTTTCGTTTCTTTACGTATAATTGTAACTTTACTAATTTTGATGCATGTTAGTTATTAACACATGTCTAAAATAAAATGTATTGAAAATGTTTTTAAATTAATTATTTGTATGTTACTACCTGTGTACTCTTGCTCCACTTTCGGCGTACTCTTGCCCCATATGTGGGGCAAAAGTTCGCATTTGACAGGTTCCAATTTAAACATTTTTAAAGAACGTTCTAATAAACATGTCTACATTTAACTCTTATTTCGTGTTAGAGTATAGAACAAAGATTCTGCAGTAAAAATAGAAAAAATGGAAGTTGAATAATATTTTGAGTTCCAGACGAATTTAAACCTTCAGTGCGTACTCTTGCCCTCCTCTACTCTACACTAGAGATGGGAAGTTCGATTCAATTTGCAGAATCGGTTCAGTAAGAATGATTCCCAAAAATGATTCGTTCATTTGATTCACAGATGATCCAATACAAGTTTGAACGAATTACACTGGATATCCATTTGTATTCAGCGATATCGTTCGTTCCTACTGTATTTACTTCACGTTCACTTTTTGCTCACTAGATGACAGCACATTGCAGTTCACTGCGTTAGTGGAAAATTGCCACGGTCGTCCAAAATCGATACATAACAGGTTAGCTCGTAACTATTCACCAATGGGAAGGAGCGCGGGAAAACGTCATCAGTATGCTGCGTTTGAATCTGTAATATGCACAGACAAATAGCCACGCGGAACACTTTCATGAATTAACGCCTTTCTACTTTCATAATTCCAATTTGTATCCTACTTTATTACTTATTAAATATACAAAATTTCAAAAGAAAATAAATAAGTACGGTAGCGATATTTAGAAGCATAGTGTATGAAACGTAATTAATTATAAAATATTGTCATTTATAACGTCTATAGTTACCTCAGCAATAAACACACAGAGTTAAAAAAGAAAACAATTATTTTGGCAATATTTTCTTTAAATAAATGTCTTACCTTAAAATGAAGTCAGGCACCAGCTGGGTCAGTAAAAGACAGATGTAGGATTTTATACTGCTATTTTCAATCACTCGGTACATAGCACAATAATCAGTTGCTAAACTTGTAGTCTGTTGTAAAGTCTTGAATTCAGTACACCAACACAAACAGCACTTCAGATAAAGTTTCAATCCATAGACACAATGAAATAAACACCCCAAATCTAAAAAAAAAAAAAAAAAAAAAAAAAAAAAAAAAAAAAAAAAAAAAAAAAAAAAAAAACTGAAGTGTACAGTTTCCACTTCATGTAACTAATTTTTTAATTTTTTTTGTTAGTCGTCTTTCATGGTCGCCGTCTGTTTTTCTTTTCCGAGATAGAACATTTCCTTCTTGCACTTTATTAAGGTATTTTAGTCTTATAAATACCCTTTGCCGGCAGAAGCTTGCAACTAATACCCGGGGAATATCTGGTAGCTCTCTGCAAATAATGTCAGTTGTAGTTTTTACAATAGCCTACCTTTCCCTAATTTAAAACTATCCCTATGAATTTTCTGAAAGATTACTTCCATTGCATTAACATTCTTCATCCAGGATGCAGACGGTTCAATTAGGCTACCGAAAGATAAACTTCTAATCCAGGATGGCATACTATAAGAATGTATGTTTTTTTTTTTTTTTTTCAATTTTGAAAGTGTGGGTCCCTAGTTCAGGAAATTCTCGTTGGTTCTTCTTTGCAATGTATCCAGCGATGTATGTCAGTCCGTCTCCCTCTGATATTTGTTTAATTGTTGGCTCATCTTGTATGTATGTATTTATTCACACTGCAATGGGTATATACCCGGTGGCAGTGGTAACTAATTACACTCAATAATGACAATAATAAACTTATTAATTAAAAATACAATTAATGATAATACTAATAATTAATACTAATAATAATAATAATAATAATAATAATAACAATAATAATAACAACAACAACAGGGAATATACTAAATTAAATGAAACGATCACTTAAAATAACATTTGAAATATTCTAATTTGTATCTTAAAACTAAGATCGAACTAAAACCCACGAATATATGTTCATATCTGAACAAGTACCTTTCAACATTACACTCATTTCGCTGTCAACTCACTCACTGCACTGGAACTACGACACATTTCACTGATTCTATCCTGATTTCACTAACACTTCAAAAACATTTCACTGTTCAAATACTTTGCACTGCCACTATAACCTATACAGCTTCACTGACAGGAACACGTTTCACTTACACAGCACACTTCACTGACACGACATACTTCTTCACTGATACAACACACTTCACTGACACAACATAATTCTTCACTGATACAACACTTCAATAACAACATATCATTTACACCCTTTAAGTACTGTGTATAATTACCGTCTATTAGTAAGGTCCTTAAGCCTATTTTTAAATACATTTTTGGTTGTTGGTAAAGCCTTTAGTAAGTCTGCAGGTAAAGCATTCCAGTCCCTGATAGTACGATTGAGAAAAGAAAACTTTCCAGTGTCCGTCCTCTGCCTTCTTTCCCTCAATTTATATGAGTGGTCGTTCCTTGAAGAGTAATTTGGCGGCTGCAACCTATTTTTTATTTCTCTCCAGGCAGGCTCACCTCTGTATGTTTTGAACAGTGCGCATAATCGAATTCGCGTTCTCCTGTCCGTGAGTGTGTCCCATTTTAATGGTGAATTTTTCCAACAACACTTAAGAGCCCGTTTTTGAATCTTTTCCAGTGTCTTAATATGTTCTAATCTGTAAGGATCTTGTATGTGTTTTTCTTCGTCGCATTTGGAAGAAGCAGTCGAAGAAGTAGGAAGCTGTTCTGCACATTCATTGTCTTCAGTTGAAAGGTTTTCATGAAGTATAAATTCCTTTATTCTCGCCTGTTTCATAACACTTGACATTACATACCGGTACTCACTTTCATCTTCCACACAGTTGCTCAAAGTATTTTGATTACTTTGAACAATCCCAGGATTTCTTCCCAGCAATATCATTCTCAACCTATGCAAACTATTTAAGGATGAAGGATGATCATGGAGTCCTCCCCTTGTTCTTATTTGGGAGAAAAGATTCTCTAAGCAGTCTTGGTGAAGTCTGTGTGTAAGGATGCAGGATATGTCATATGTAGATGTCATACTAGTGTACAGGCTGCGCAATGAATTCGATGATATTATAAAACCTTTCTGGAATAACTGTATAGATTTTTTAGACGTACACTTCATTCCTGAGACAACTTTAATTACTTCATCTAGAATTTCATTTTGAGACTGTAGACTTTTACCATAAGGCTTGGCTGTTTCACAAAGGGTGCCTGGATTATACGAATTCATTAAATCAGACCAATAACTGACTAACAGAATGAAGTTAGCTACATTTCTTGCTAACTCTGGATTATCTCCTGGCAAATATCGGCTGAGCGCTGTTGCTACTGTATTAGAAAAGAGTTGAGTGGCTAATGAAACATTTTGCCTCTGTGTTTTTTCACAGTTCAGGTGGGTCGGAGTGAGTTTGTGGCAAGAATTGATTTCTGACTTTGTATTTTCAATTAAATGATACACGGGCTCCTTTGTGATCAACGTCCCATCTTCAAGACAAAAGCCAGTGTCAATAAACCAGTTTCTCATTAATTTAATTAAATGAGGAGCATCGGCAAAGAAGTATATGCGTTCTTTTGAAATCGGAAGTAAATAATAACTATTGACAGTGGTGATACCAGCTCCTTCCACAGTCCCATATTTCCTCCCCACAGTCATGCAGCGCAATAATAATGTCATCAAGTGTTGGTCTAGTTAATTTTTCATCAAATCCAACATACAGTACACTGGCTGCTTCCAGTTGTCTAAAAGCCCTCTCGCCATTACTACTTGCATATGCTTGTGCGGGCCTTGTATTTCGTCTTCTTTAGGGTCGTATTCATACGTAGTCGAAACTTTCATTTCTTCGAAAGAGAGGACGGTGGCTCTTTCTCTGTTGTCCTTATTCTGTCCACTAACGCCCATAAAATAGATTACATTCTTGAGTAATCCATTTCTTAGATTGATATTAGTTGCCCATCGCTTAAATGTTGATATGCCTGGCAAAGGGTATTTCAGTATCTCACACATATATTTATATGCACGAATACTGAAATATCTTAAGGTAAATGCCCGAGCTATTTCATCATCTGTCCGTCTTGTCTTACTTTTTTTCTTTGTAATTATATATAATTGATTCTTTGTTAAAAAGCCCTCCAATGTCTCCTGAAATTTACCATCGAAATCCGATTTGTATTGATCGATTAAGGCATTTAATTCAGAATTGTTACGTTCAAGATCATATATTCGTCTTTCCAAATCTGTTATGGTCTCTTTGAACGCCTTATTTTCCTCAAGCAATTTATTGTATTTTCCAAGAAGATTATTATATTTATCAGAATTTTCAGACTTTTGTTCATCGTTGTTTAATTGGCTATGATCAAGATCATCATTGCAATGGCTCGATTGTAAAATCTCATCTACGATTTCTTTATTTTGTTTTCTTTTTAATCTTTCAGCCCGAGGAGTATTTTCAAGAATTGTCGTTTGTTCTAGTAAATTTATGAAAGGGATAGCGCTTTTCTTTAATTTTTTTTGGCAGGGAATTTTTCAATTTCGCTTTAATGGTATCATCAAAATCGTCATTAGTAAAATGTTTACTGCCAACCCTTTTATTTTCAGGATTGAATATATCTTTACGGTAACATTTTTGCACCCACAATTTCCTTATTTCTTTTTCTTTAGGGAAAGTAAAGAAAGGTATTTTTTCGCCTGTTCTGAATTGCTCGTGCAAACTGCAACACTACAAATTGTCCCAGTCATTGTAAAAAAAAACTGATATAAGAACAATGGAAGAAAGAGTGTAAGATACTGAGAATAGCTTAGTATCATCTGAACCCCAGATTATAAATTTATATCACTATGTCACAATTACACATCACTCTCACTATTCAGTAAATAAACTTCACACTGTAAAATATTAAACTCGCACAATAAGTATCACAATGATCACAACACTGCCTCCTGCATCAGTTCAACACGTGGAGAGGCTGCTGCGAATTCGCGGCATACTGATGACGTTTTAGATGGTGCTGCCATCTAACGGGAAAAAAAGTTACGAGCCAACCTGTCTATGTACCGATCTTGACGGTCGTCCACTGGTTGTAAAGATGGGTGTAGTCGTGCCAGGGCGCCGCCCAGGTACTCGTCGTTTTTCTGCAACATGGGAGCGCCCCGCTTCTTTATTTTCACTTTTTAAAATAATAGTAATAATAGCAGATTGAATTAAATGTTTCAAAGAAACTTTGGTAAACAGAGAGAAAAGAAATTGAAATTAGATACCACACATAACTCCAAAACTAGCTTTTATCTATGGAAGTGAAAGTTAAGACTTTCCTCCAACATGGTAAAAAGTAAAATAATAGGTAATAATAATAATAATAATAATAATAATAATAATAATAATAATAATAATTGTTACCCAAAACGGGCATTGGTTCTCCAACTGAAAAAGGCACAAGAAGAAGAAGAATATCAACATGGTTTAAATTATTTATCTGTTGGCAACTCTTCATGATGATCATATGATAATTTCTTTTCCATTTGTATTCATTTGTACTTCGGGCCTGTAAAATTACGTAATAATGGAGACGAGTTCGAGAAAACGCAGTTAAATTTTGATGTCTTTTACAGAAGTAGCGCCGGGAAAAGCATAATGTGGATACTGTAATTCAATTCTATCTTTCAGTTCTGGTTCAATAAGCAATTTAAGTAGACATTTAAAAAACAAACATTGCGGAGTGGAAATTAGTAGACATGTGACAACGCATTCACGAATGACAGATGACACGGAATTTGATAATTTATATACTGTTGACGATCCTCTTCCTTCCACATCAAACGCAACAACAGCAACTCCGGGATCTTCCACTGTGACAGCAACAAACAGAACTTCAGGACCACGTGTGAGAATGAGCCAAGCCAAAGTTACAGACTTCGTTATCAAACGACTTCCTGTGAGTAAATCTAACTAAATAGACAGTTAAATGATTGCCAAAGAGTACCAACCATTGTCTCTTGTTGAAGACGTCGAGTTTAAGGAGTTTGTGAGAATGCTCAGTCCCTCCTATGCCCTACCCAGCCGTAAGACACTGTCTACCAACTTAATTCCTCTGGTTTATAATGAACATGTGGAGAAAGTGCATGCTGATTTGAAAGACATTAACGTCCTTGGACTTACAATGGATGGTTGAACCTCAGTGAACAATCAGAGCTATCTTGCAATCACAGCCCATTTTATTAATAATGAATGCCAATTGAAGTGCTGCTTGCTAGATTGTTTTGAATATAGCGAAAGCCATACAGCCGACAACTTAGCAAATGAAATTCAGCGTGTTCTTAATCACTGGGGTGTTACCAATAAAGTTGTCACTGTAGTAACAGATAACGCAGCAAACATGAAAGCTGTACAAGGCAATGTGGCTACAGACACATTTCGTGTTACGCACACTCCTTGAATTTAATTGTTCAGGAGGCTAAAAAAGAAATTGCTCCCCTACAGAAAAAAGTAAAGTCCATCGTAGAATTCTTCAAGAGAAGCCCTCAGGTATCTGCCATCTTTCAAGGCTTCAAAAACAGATGGGCTTTGAAGCCCTCAAACTGAAACAAGACGTTCCCACTAGATGGAATTCAACTTTTGTAATGTTTCAGAGAATTTTGGCACTTAAAGAACCTGTTCTTGCAGCTTTGGCTTTGCTGAACCCCGGGCTAGGTACTTTAAATGAAGAAGACTGGGTTATTCTTGAAAAAGCATGTGATGTTATGAAGCTGTTTGAGGAAGTTACTGTGGAAAAAACTGTAAACATCTCCAAAGTGCTTCTTGTAACAGACGAGCTCTTCCAGAGAGTTAACACGATAGGACAAGATCCAGACTTGCCTTCCCTGATCAAAGACATGGTCGAAGTGATGGAAGAGCAACTTCGTGCAAGGTTCTCAAACGCTGTTACTGAAATTGCGCGTACTGAAAGTACATTCCTCGATCCTCGTTTTAAGAGCCAAGGGTTCGAGAATGATGCACACTACAAGGCAACATATGAATCAATTTCTAAAAGAGCGTGCAAAGTTTTTGTCTCCGAGAGAAGAGAACAAAATGTCAATTCTTCCGTGCCAGCATGTCCTGCCAACAGTCTCAGTTTTTGGAGGAAGTTCGATGCCAAAGTAGAACAACTTGTCAGTAACAGAAGCGTTACCGCAGCGGCAGTTATTTAATTGGACAAGTTTGCACAAGAACTCATGCTGTTGAGGACAGAAGATCCTCTACTGTGGTGGAAGGAGAGACGATTTGTCCATCCAAGACTTTTTGAAGTAATGAAAAGGAGATTGGCGATTCCCCCGACTTCAGTACCTTGCGAAAGGATCTTTTCTAAGACTGGACAGTTAATAACAGACAGACGGAGCAGACTTTCGCCAAAAATGGTTTCTCAATTAATATTTCTGCATGTGAATATGTAAAATGTCAATGCCACTATTAATTCGTAAATGTTCTCCTGATCTTTATTATTGTATTCCCATATGTGAATATGTAGGAATGTAAATGGTAATTCAGTGTGTATGAATGTGAATGTTAATTCGTCATATTCCTTTGATATTTATGATTGTACTTCCATGTGTGAATATGTAGGACTGTAAATGGTAATTCAGTGTGTATGAATGTGAATGTTAATTCATAATTTTCCCTTGATCTTCATGATTGTTTTCAATATGTCAGTGTGTATGAATGTGAATGTTAATTCATAATGTTCCCTTGATCTTCATGATTGTATTTCAATATGTCAGTGTGTATAAATGTGAATGTTAATTCATAATGTTCCCTTGATCTTCATGATTGTATTTCAATATGTCAGTGTGTATGAATGTGAATGTTAATTCATAATGTTCCCTTGATCTTCATGATTGTATTTCAATATGTCAGTGTGTATGAATGTGAATGTTAATTCATAATGTTCCCTTGATCTTCATTATTGTATTTCAATATGTCAGTGTGTATGAATGTGAATGTTAATTCATAATGTTCCCTTGATCTTCATGATTGTATTTCAATATGTCAGTGTGTATGAATGTGAAATTTAATTCGTAATGTTCCTTTGATCTTTAAGATTGTATTTCCATGTGTGAATATGTAGGAATGTAAATGGTAATTCAGTGTGTATGAATGTGAATGTTAATTCATAATGTTCCCTTGATCTTCATGATTGTATTTCAATATGTCAGTGTGTATGAATGTGAAATTTAATTCGTAATGTTCCTTTGATCTTTATGATTGTATTTCCATTATGTGAATGCAAATGTTAATTCGTAAATGTTCAATTGAGGCCGTTAGAACCACAGTGATATACGTAACAAATTTACGAAAAGTGCACTAGTGTATAGACTACTTAAATGTGTATTTACTAAGGGACAGAGTAATATACATGAGCTCCATCACCTACTTGCTTTACAGTACCGGTATACAGTATGTTGGGCAAGAAGTTTACTACGTGAACTGAAGGATGCTATCTCCCAACTTCAAAGTTAAATACCTCAGAACATCTCTCATGCTACTTAGATCACTATGGTTCTGATGGCCTCAACTGATCTTTATGATTGCATTATTTCCATAAGTGAATGTGCAGAAATGCAAATGCTAATTCGTAAATGTACAATTGATCTTTGTTATTGTATTTCCACATGTGAAAGTATAAGAATGTGAATGCTAATTCGTAAAAATTCCCTTGATCTTTATGATTGTAGTAGTGATGTGAGTAACTTAGACATCTGGTTAATAAAGAGGTTCAAAACAATATTTATTTGTATTTTTTTTATTAAAAAAAATCCAGAAAAGTCTACTTAATTGGTGTGTATGTTTTCCCTATCTCTTTTACATTTAAATGTCTGAAAATATATAAATGATACCGTTTATACGTTATATTCACAAGTTTTGTTTCTGCATTTTGCTGTAGGCCTAACTTGATATTTTTAAACTTATGGTAAGCTACATTTTCTGTATTTCATAAATGGTTGGATATTTTGTCTTACCGGTACTCTGTTTAGGGCAAATATTTTTTTATGTGATAAGGAATACTAGCTTTCTTATCCATATGATTAATTTAGACGTATGAATCTCAAATTTAATATAAATTTAATTTAGACCATGATAATTGGATTGAGTTGGAATGATACCTGTAATTAAAAAATAAACAGTTGATGTAATACGAACAATTTTATTTTCTACTCGTTTTAAAACATTAATGAAATAGATATTCTACATTGGGGCGTTCAGAGCACAAGGGAATCAAGTCCACTTTTGGACAATTGGGAGATATTTCGTCTGTACTTACCTTAGATGAGGCTAGCAGGCTACTTTCAGAGCATAAAAGAATCATGTCCTCACAATCTTTGCAATGGTGCAGATGTTTAAAATCACACTCACCTTTAATGGGTTATTAACTGTACATAAAATACTTTAATTTTCTGAAGTTTATTTTTGTGACTTGAGTCCCTTGTGCTCTGAATATATCGTTCTGTGTGATTAATAACAGCTGATCTAAACAAGGTTCCTCTACCAGCCACCAGAGACCAGATGTCGCAAATATCGCACAACGTTACAGTGACTGTAGCAACCAAAGACGTTTTGTAATTTAACGTAGCAACGTATAAAAAGAGCACGTCTGCTACTAAGCGAACTGGTAAGGAACCTGGATTCAGAAAACGATTCATAACGAGTGAGAACCGAGAAGACGTTCGATTCAACTTCCGATTCAGGAAGGAATCGAATTATTTCGTGTACTGAATCATGATTCGTTCGTTCGTATCAATGATTCGTTCATTATGAACGACTCGTTCATAATCTCCCCACCACTATATCTCGTATTGGGCAGCGGACGGGAGCAGTAGTTGGTGTCTCAAATCTTCGATATTAGAAGGGTTCCCATGAAATTTCGTAGCATAGTCGTGATGGAGCATATTTTGATATGGATAGGGCTCTTTTAAATGTTGCCTTCACTCGTTCTATGCGTTTTAAATTAGTCTTTGTAAGGTTCTCCCATATGATGTTCAGACCATAATGCAATCAATATAGGGCTGATTTTGACTTTGAATAATGTCATGGCTGTCTCTAGCGATAATTTGCTTACATGCTGTATTTCATACATTGCTTTTATAGCATGTATGGTTCTTTCATTTACATGTTGTGTCTCACTATGTACAGACATATGTCAAAAATATGCTACTGGAATTGAATTGGAATAACTTTTAGCATGCATGCAAGAACAAAAGACAGAAAATATTCTCCTTCAAAAATGTTCGGACAGTCATCGTGCTTGAATTATCATTCCAATAATTGTAACCTAAAAAGCCATGGACGCCGACATACTGGTGAGAAACTATTCAAATGCATTGTGTGTGAAAAAATGTTTTTCTATTACGAGTGGCTTAAACATCAACGTGCGCCAGCATACTGGTGGGAAACCATTTAAATGCAATGTGTGAGAAATGTTTTCTAAAGTCTCATGTTCTCATATTGCATACACGTACGCATTTTGGTGAGAAGCTATTCTGTGGGAAATGTTTTGCACGATCGGAGAACCTCACAATTCATACCCGTACGCATACGGGCGAAAAGCCATCTAAGTGTAATTTCTGTGGTATTTGTTTCACACATTCCGGAACTCTCAGAAGACATTTACGTACGCATTGGAATGATAATTCAAGCACGATGACTGTGCGAACATTTTTGAAGATGAATATTTTTTGTCTTTTGTTCTTGCATGCATGATAAAAGTTATTCCAATTCAATTCCAGTAGCATATTTTTTCACACATTTCTGTACATAGTGAGCAAGGTGTTAAGTTTTTAATAAGCTATTATTGCCACACATGTTCGTAAGAATGGTGTATTACAGATTACTTAAAGATGACAATCGCTTAATCATCTCTTGAGCTTCTTATATTCTAACATTCACATTCTTAACTTCTGTTTCGTTTTTACTTTGCATGACCCGATATCAAATGCCACTTAACAAAAACCTGCATTTTAGGGTTCCAACTGTAGGACACCAAAGTAAAAAAAGTGACTCCCGTTCTTTTCCAGATATATGGTAAGCTTATATGATTTTTGCTTCAAATACAGAATACGAAATAGATCTAGGCCTACCTCAAATTACCCTATGATCCTCTTAACCAGTGTCTGTAATTCTTTCACTGTAGGGGTTATATTTAGATTTAAATTTTTGGTTCTGTCACATTTTGTATCTTATGCACATTTCTGAAATACTGTAATTATTGTGTTCCTTAACATACCTTTGATATATTACGATTTATGTTGATTGGTTAAATAATTGTGATAGAATAACTTCAAAGCATTTATAACTATAGTTAGAGAATGTACTATGAAGGTAAATTATTTAAAATGTATTACATATAATATTTCAATTATTCATATTCAGTAACAAGATGAGCTTCATGCGTGTAACTCGTTCTGCTTCCTGAAACGTTTCGTTGCAGACAGGTTAGCAAGTGAGCAAATATTTAGCATATTTCATTTTGTACTATAAAACAAGCTAGCAGTACTGGTATGTACAATAAAACAGGGGACTTGTTAAATCAGGATCTCCAAAGCCTTTTTAAATTGATACATTGTAGGATTGGCTATCATATTCGTAATACATATAGGGACTATACTGCATGTATCTACAGATTACTTTGCCCAATATCAGCTGATCAGACAGCACTGTTATTTTGGTGTCATGTTCATCCGGTTGAGTAATATCGAACGCCCTCTCTATTTGCATTAATGCTCGAAAGATACGACGAGCTATACTATTCCGGATCATTGATATAGTATAACGAGCGCACCACGCCTGGAATGGTTGCAACAATCTTACGGCAGCAATTCTGCATCTACACGGTTCATTTTTCCATATGCGTGCGCATGCAATTTGGGGAGAATATTGAAAGAAACAAGTTGAAAACACACTTTCAATTAAGATACATGCAGATTTTGTGTCTATATGATGCTCCATATTGAACGATATCTTCTATCTTTTCTATCATAATCTTTATTGGCTCGACTCCAGGTTATTTAGTAAGTCTATGCTCCAGCTATGGTACAAGATGCATCGTAAGATAGAGTCCTGTATGTTTCCGCCATTTTGATGTTGATCAGTCTTGGAACCCTTTGATATTTCTTGATGTTCTTTCCTTTTGTTAGTGTCTTCTTCAAGACGGGTGCTCCGTATACCAACAGAGGAATGATAGCACCTCGATAGATAGTTTTGAGTCTATGTGGCATTTGAACTTCACAGTTGGCAGAATGCTTTTTGTAGTTTTCGTCAGCCATGTTGATTTTGCCCGTCTTCTAGGAAATTACCAATATATATATATATATATATATATATATATATATATATATATATATATATATATATATATATTTATTACATAACTCGTTGCTGAAGTACTACAATTTTCATAAGTTAGTAGGAAGGTTTCGATTCCTTTATCTGCAACCCTTCCGGGCAGGCGCGATCCGTTCATATTGTATCAAGGAGGCAGTGTCTAATAATGACTGATTTTCGTTTGGCATATGAAAGTTTTCTACTTAACTCCCAGGTTTTAAAGAATTTTTTTTACAAGTCTACATTTTTCGTACTAATATTCTTAGAAAATTTACTAATGTTTCAGTTGTAATGGACGTGCTCAAGAGGGATCCCGAGTTGGACACATTGGTTGTACAGTCATCTAACGACGCAGATATAAAGGAGGCAAGTCATTCACCAGAAGTAGGCTAAGTGTGTAGAGAACCAGCTTATTAATTCCGCAACTTCAAAACTTATGTTTTGTACTAAATTGTATTAGGTTATAGTTGCAGATACATTTTTTTAGGTTATAGTTGGACACACACTATCATATTACAGTATTATCACAATCTAGTCTAGTCTCGCGATAAATACAGCGCTCCAAGCGACTATACTTTTTTTTTTAATATGGGACATGACAGTTTAGCGGCCGAACTTGGAACTACAGTGCTATGTTGCCAATATGGACTACCACGCTGCCAGCTGATGGAAGGTAATCAACTGACGTTACGATGGCTGACGTTAAAACACGTTCTAGGTGAAAACATTAATACGACACCAACGTCTCCAAAGACGGCACGTCTCGCACCTTCGCAAGATCAGCGAGTTCGGCATACAAGTCTGCCACACAAAATCAAAGATGAGGACAAAGAAGAGATCAGGAAACACATAGGGTCATTTCCAAAGTACCAATCACATTACAGCAGATCAAGAACCTCAAATAAGACGTACATCTCAAGTGTCCACTCTATTCAGGAATGTTTAATTTGTATGAACGTCATTGTGTAAAGATGAAGCTGAGATTATTGAACTCAATTATATGCCTACGTATGGCCATCAAGATGAGTGGATAAAAGTAAACACAAAAAGAAGGGGTCGACAAGCAAGCACAGTGATCACGTTCAACCTCGGGTACCCAAGTGGCCACTGCATTAAGCTGTCCAAGTATAATGACTTAATGAAACTCTTACCACTGATTTCTCCTGTTTATCATGACTTTTACAGAAATCTTAAGACTGTAAATGACACGAGTACGGGTGAAAAGATCGAATTTATTGATGATGAGGCAGAGTTTGAGTAGTCATATATATGCCTGTAATGCTATCTTCAATTTTGAATAACTACTGATACACTATGTTTATATCTATGAAACTACCGATTTGCAGTCGTATTTGTACATCTGTCTTCTTTCCTATAAACCAGGTTTGATATATGTATGTCCTATACATCAGTAGTAATTTAGGCCTACAATAAACTTTAACTGCAATTATTTCACAATTGCTTTGAGTTGGTATCTACCGTTTTTCCACTGAGGTACTCAATTTATGAAGTAGCTGCTTTTATAGAGAAGTCTTACCACGTGCTTTGACACAAAGTAACATTATTAATGATTTTCAGAAGACTAGTGTTTCCACCATGATGCACATGTATTCAGCAGTGATCCTTTTCTTCCAAGTTCAGTTTCATATCGTCGTGATAGCAGAAACTGACAGCATAGCATGTCCATCGCAGCCTCCTCTAACAGAAGTGAATGCTATAGCAGAGTAGAGTGACATCTGAAAATCCAGTTTTACGAACACATGAAGAGTAGCTAATGAATTTCCTTGCTAGTGTAAAAGTCCTGCAGAAAGAAAAGTAAGGCTATCCAAAAGCAGAGCATCTGCCTAGCATTAGAGAACGCAGGCAGCAGCATAGGAGAAAAATTTTGACAGATACTCTGGAGAGAGAAAACCTAATAAAAAAATTGGAAAACAAGACAAAAAGGGAAGAGTCTTAAAAGAAATCCAATTGTGGTTAAAATTTAACACAAGAAAGTCTTGTCATACATATTCCATATTCATTAATGAGAATGATTCATCAGAGTCTGACAGTGAAATATATCTTCTGGATAGTGAGAGTAGTGATAGTAAAGATTTGAATCCGAAATGCAGATTCAACAATGCTCGCGACGGAGAACCTGAACAAGATAGTTATGTTTTGGTTGAATTCAGGAATAAGAAGATTAAAATACGCTACGTTGGAAAAGTTGTAAGAGTTATTAATGAATCAGAAGAATAAAAGAAATATTAAGTACAATTTATTAGGTGCTCAAAGAAAATATGTGAAAAGTTTATTTTTGTTCAAGGAGATGATACCGTCATTTCCCATAACTGTGGTCCTGGAACACAACTATGGTCCATTGAAATTTTGTACCCCATAACATAGTACCTCGTTTATTTATATTTTTGCTGAACTGTAGTTTGAAGTCAAGTCACTGCAGCTATCTACGAACGGTCTATGTTACTTCTACAATGTTCTTTAAATAGTTGTGTTCCAGGACCATAGTTATGGGAAATGACGGTATTTCAGTAGTAAGACGCTCTGATATCTTATTTGTCCTATCCAGTCCTCAAGGGTGTGATAAAAGGGTAATTTCCTAGAAGACAGGGAAAATCCAACATGGCTGACAAAAACTACCAAAAACATTCTGCCAACTACGAAGTTCAAATGCCACCAAACATCACAAAATCAGAGATGGAAAATCAAACATATATTCATATTTTGAAGAAGAACAAACTTTTCAAAAAATGAAAATATGTTTAATTTTTCACATTTTATTTTTATTTTTTTTATGTGTGGCGGTATTCGAACTTCATAGTTGGCAGTACTTTTCTGGCAGTTTTCGTCCGCACTTTACCCCTACAATTCACTAAAACACAAAACAAAACATAATTTGTCACCATATCAAACAAAAAGCAATCCTCATTGACGTCTTCAATGACAACCACTTCACTTCCAGTTACATGATGCAGGCTTCAAGGCAATCATAGCCACTTCCTTGGCTGTGGTGATCACGAAGGTATTTTTTGTTACAATTACATGTTTCATGATTTAGCCGTCACCTATATGAATGATAATACAGAGCTATTATCATTCATCCCAGAAGAGAGTGGCCGGCCGCACCTGTATGGTTTCTGCCGAGCGCGTAACCATTTCTCCGGCGCTTCTCCAATATATAACAGTACTCACAATAAATGTTCAATAATTTGGACTTACCATGCTCACAGTCGTTGATGAAAATTGCCCCCTTTTGCCTCTTTTGATAAAAGAATGAACAACACTCTGAAGTTCCACATCATTGATGGCTTGGATTTCTTCTCGTATATAGTCTTTTAGTTCATCTGTAGAATGAAGATTTATCCTATAAACCATTCCTTTTAGTGTTCTCCATAAATAAAAGGCACAGGGTGCTATATCTGGGCTTCGTGAAGGCCTCAAATTATTACTGATTGGTCTCGTATCAAAAATACGCCTCAATTCCCTCATTGACACGGCAGCTGTATGAGCAGTGGCGGAATCTTGTTGGAAATAAACTGCCAATCGTTCCGCATAAGAACACTACGTTTTCTGCTTGATTTTCGATTCTTCACTGAGCCTGTTTCTTTAAATCTTTCTGTGAGTCGTCTAATAGGGATATTTTATGCGAAGTTTTACCATTAGATGGCATGGGCATTCCATGCGGATAAGCATGTTGTAGGGCTGTTATATCATATGCTACAGTTGGTTATGTTCTCCCGTTTGTTGATTTTCTGTGCGTGTCAAAATTATATTTATATTATTTTGTATAATCTACTATAATTTAATTCCATTCAGCATTTTCTTGCGTCATAATTTATTTTAATTTACAATAAATAATAGCATAAATTTGTCTTAATACTGAGCGATTCCCCTTAAGAGATGGATGGGGAATCTGCAGTATGCAGAATATAATGTAGATACGAGTAAATTGAAAGTTTATGAACCTAAACGAGAACTTTGAGAACGAGGTGCAGGAATAAAAAAAGAAGAATCTTTGTCGAAGGTGAATATTGCCTCTTTAATCAATCCAATAGTAATGTAAGTACCGCGCGAAAAATAGGATATGCAGCCACCAATATACAGACGTGGACAAATTATTAACAAAATTGACGATTTTTATGATAATTCTGTTTACAAAATTTAACTTTTCAATTTAGACTACAGTTGACAATTTTGCATATTTCTATCATTACAGTAGATAGAAATATGCAAAAATGTCAACTGTAGTTTAAATTGAAGAGTCAAATTTTGTAAAACTATATATCATAAAAATCTTCATATTTTGCTAATAATTCGTAAATATGCAAAAATGTCAACTGCAGTCCAAATTGAAGAGTCAAATTTTGTAAAAATATAAAATTAAAATCTTCAGTTTTGCTAATAATTTGGAAATATCCAAAATATAAACTCTAGTCCAAATTGAAAAGTCAAATTTTGTAAAAATATATATAATAAAAATCTTCAGTTTTGCTAATAATTTGTAAATATGCAAAAATATCAAATGCAGTCCAAATTGAAGAGTCAAATTTTGTAAAAAATATACAGTACAAATCTTCAATTTTGCTAATAATTTCGAAATACGCAAGAATGTCAACTGTAGTTTAAACTGAAGAATCATATTTTGTAAAAATATGTAACAGAAATCTTCCATTTTGCTAATAATTTGTCCACGTCTGTATATGGGACTATCAGGCTTGATTTCCTCGTATTTTTTCTCTAGTTCCAGAAAGATCAAATGCAATTTTTAATAGGATGATAAAATATCATCGAAGTACTGTAGTATCACAGTCTAGTACATACAGTCACGAAGCTTGAGTTGTGAGGGTACTAGGAACAATAGACTGTGCCGGTTCTATTTCACATTGTCTGTGATGAAGCGATAGCAGTGATCCTAGTGGTTAGCAACTATCTATGGATGCATATTCCCTACGTATTGAGCTTCGTGCCTGTAGTTACCTAGTTGAGGTTTTTTCCGGGGTTTTCCCTCAACCCAATATGAGCAAATGCTGGGTAACTTTCGGTGTTGGACCCCGGATTCATTTCACCGGCATTATCACCTTCATCACCTTCATTCAGACGCTAAATAACCTAAGATGTTGATAAAGCGTCGTAAAATAACCTACTAAAAAAATTATTGTGTATTTAGGTAATGCCTGGGGTATTGTAGGTTAAGGAAATGCAGTTTTGAATATGTAGGATAATTTTGAAAATTTAAAATTAAAACATGATTTTTAATAGTCTACATTAAAGGCATTCACGAAATGGATTTTTGGAGTCAAGATTCCCTTACTTTCTTATTTTATACATAGACTATATTATTTATAGGCCTGTATATTTTTTCACTACGGATCGTACTGGATAATAATCATGCCAGTTAATCGAGAGTTTACTGTAGACCTAGTATCGTCCCATTGTAAAATGCAGGTGTAAACTTCGGAAACTTCTACAAGTATTGAATATAATCTAAGCTAACACAATTTGCTGCCGAGGTTCCATATGTTTTTATTAAAATTTTTCTTTGCTCTCTTCCAAAATTGTACTGTAGCCTGCAATTCCTTACTTGAAGTAGTTCTTTCTGTTTAATAGCTAGCACTTTTTAGGCGCAATCTAATTAGTTATATTTTTTAAGGTTGAAAGCATATATTCAGAATCTTTCGGGACCTGATTGAAGGCGAAAAGCTTTCCCTGGTTATTACATATAGGAACACAACAACAATTTTCCATTTTTAGTTGTTTTTAAGAGTATTTAATACACTAATACACTGCGTAAACCCTCAATGTTTATATAATGAAAAACAAATACACACGCAAAGCGCATCCCTCAAAGTACACGCCCGCTATCTGTTGATGCCAGTTCAGGATATCCCTATTGTTTTGGTAGAAGGTACAGTTCTGTTTGGAAACTTTATTTGAAATTTTCGTCTTGTTTTCGCACACGACCTTCTGCCTTTTCTGTACGTATTGTACATATACACATTCACACAATGAGAATTTGTTGCTAGGCATTACCTAAATACACAATAATTTTTTAGTAGGTTATTTTACGACGCTTTATCAACATCTTAGGTTATTTAGCGTCTGAATGAAGGTGATGAAGGTGATAATGCCGGTGAAATGAATCCGGGGTCCAACACCGAAAGTTACCCAGCATTTGCTCATATTGGGTTGAGGGAAAACCCCGGAAAAAACCTCAACTAGGTAACTTGCCCCGACCGGGAATCGAATCCGGGCCACCTGGTTTCGCGGCTAGACGCGCTAACCGTTATTCCACAGGTGTGGACTACACAATCAATAATCACTAAACTTTATACACAAACGTTGTACACTTGAAGAATCGACGAGTTTCATTACACGACTTCTGAGCACAGTGAATGCCATATGGCTACTGAAGCTCGATTGCACCGGAGAAACGGTTAGCACGCGGCAGAAACCACACAGGGCGCGGCTGACTGGCCACCTACTCTTTTCTGGGACGTATGTTATTAATAGCTCTGTATCTTGTTCAACTAACAAGGAGAGGACACGCTCTGTATATCACCGAATGAAATAAGATTGTGAGAGATGAAGTACAAGAAGTACTGTTTAAAGTCATACCTAGTATGGGTGGCCAATGGCCCCTCGTTTTGGAAATATTGGCTATTGTTTTTTACATACTTCCGTTAGGTGCCTAATAGGGAAGCATTGGGCTGTGTAAAAGCGTAGCTCATATGGTTGGCTGCTGAATTGTTATTCAGGGAACCTGAGTTCAAATCTTAACTAGTCCTATATACTTTTTTTCTTTTAATAATGATTAATAGTGTGATCACAGTAATCTATTTACATATATCATATTTCTCAATGTATTGAACGCTTCGTCATGTTTTAAACAAATGACTAATTAACTAACATTGTATTGTAAAGGATAAACAAGGAAATATTGCTCACGTAGGCAAGTCACTGGTGTCTGTTCTGTTTCTATTCCACTTCATTTTGTGCATGTTTCATTATGATAAATATCATAAAAACACACAAAACATATTTCCTGCACCATGCACAGCAAATGAAAGAAGGTTGTCCACAGTCACACACATTTTTCCGCACTTCTGCTGCGAAACAGACATCCTTCACATTCACAAACACTTCTCCTTCGTTTATTAATTTGATGCATACCACGCATATTTCAACATGGGTTTGAATATAGGAGCTGACAACTGAAAGTGAATTAAGGAGTGAATTTTGAGGGCATCCTCCCTTGAAGCAATTTGTCGTCCAGTTTGTAAAACGAAAGAGCTATTTTGCAAATATTTGATAAAAAATCTTCACGTGTCTAAAAAGATAAACATCGCAGGACTGGCATAATCCAGTATATTTGGGTGAAATCACTTTAAGGTTGCATGTTACTTCATTTTCTTCATTTGTAAATATTTCATCATACAAAGACGGATTTACCTGCCCTTCCCATGAGTCCAGAATTAGAAGAAATGGCTACTCTTTCACATATGTCTTTATTACTTTCTCCAGGCATTGCTTATGGAGTTGAAGTGTCAGCTTTCCTGATGAAGAACGTGTTACACATATATTTCCGAATTTAGAAGTGAGTTCATCTACTTGACGTTGCACTCTTGGGCCAAATTGTCCTTTTGGTTCTAATAATAATAATAATAATAATAATAATAATAATAATAATAATAATAATAATAATATTAATATCAAGTTTTAAAAACTGAGAAGGCATTAGGATTCGAACTGGGGTTGCCTGGATGACAACTCAGCATCCAACCATATGAGCTACGCTGCTACATAGTATAATCTTTCCCTATTAGGCACCTAACGGAAGTATGTCAACAAACAGTAGCCAATATTTCCAAAACGAGGGGACATTGGCCACCTATACCAGGTATGATTTTAAACAGCACTTCTTGTACTTTCATCTCACACAATCTTATTTAATTCGGTGATATACAGAGCGTGTCCTCTCCTTGTAAGTTCAGATAACGAGAAGCGCAAAATATTCATTTTTAAATTTCTTTCTAAGTTGTAACCTCTTATTTCATTGGTTTTACCCTGTCTTGACAAAGGTTCTAAACTCACAGCCCTAGTTTGTGTCAGCCTCTTTTTTGCGTATTTTCTGTCTTTTCACCAGATCTTTTATCGACTTTGGATAGAGAATACGACGTTATGCCTGTAGAAGCAGAATTAGTAATTACAGTGAATATTACTAAATCTTGTACAACAGTCGCACTTTCTTTCATTTAAAACACAGTTTGCTTCTTCCGTAACTCCTTCATAAACTGTCCAGTAGAGAACCTGCCAAATATTTGCGACTAAGGGGACTGTATTCCTCAGTAAGAGATGTCAATGCAGTGTAATGCTCCCAACTGCATTGTCAAATGGGAAGTGAAATTCCGAAAATCCTCAGAGCCAATTACCGTTCCTTCTATGAAAACTGTCCACATCTGTGGAGTAACGGTTAGCGCATCTGGCCGCGAAACCAGGTGGCCAGGGTTCGATCCCCGGTCGGGGCAAGTTACCTGGTTGAGGTTTTTTCCGAGGTTTTCTCTCAACCCAATATGAGCAAACACTGGATAACTTTTGGTGCTGGACCCCAGATTCATTTCACCGGCATTATCACGTTCCTCTCATTCAGACGCTAAATAACCTAAGATGTTGATAAAGCGTCGTAAAATAACCTACTAATAGTACATTATGCGAGGAGCCTATAATGATAGTAATTAAGAATCGAGTATGGATATTTATGAAACGAGCGCAAGCGAGTTTCATAATTTTCATACGAGCTTCTTAATTACCATTATAGGCGAGTTTCATACGACTTTTTATGCTCGACCATATTTCTAACTTGAAATTACCGGTATTCAGATGTATACATTTTATTTGTATCTGACAAGATCGGAAGTGACTTTGTTCTAGGTCGTGAATTGTGAGATGTGCGCAGACGCGAAAGAATTGATTTTTTCCGAGGAACAATAATGTCATTGACCTTGACGTAGTCCCGTTAAACTTGATAATATTATAACCTTGATTATTGAATTCGACATTGAAAAATGAGATGACAAATTGAATTTATTTCAATACTATTTACAATTAACGCTAAATATTATAGTAACAGAACATAACCTTCTGCGATAGTATTGGATTTCCAGCCTCCGTGACTTTTCGCTAATTCTCTTTCGATTGCATATCCGAGAATAATCTATACTTGCGGTTTTAGGCCCGATGCAGACTAGCGTTAAAAGGACGCTGTGACGCAGCGTCCCATTGATGCGCGGTTTAGAAGTACATTGTTCTAAAGTGACCCATACACACGTGGTCCCCGGGACGCAGCGTCAGGTAAAGATAGACGGCGGTCACGCAGCGTTAATTTTCTAGTTGCGGGTTCTGCCAGAACGCAGCGTCACTGGTAGCTGCTGCGTTCTGGCACTTCATTGTTGACTGTTGTTCAATTCACACGTGCGTCTATCGGCTATAGTATGGACAGCGAAATCGACGTAGAATTATTTATTGAAGCGATTAAAAAATTCCCAGATGTTTCAAGTGAGGAATGCCTCAGCTAATCATCTTTCCTCTCTGAGCGTCCAGCAAAGCGACGAAGGAATTTGGAGGATACTATGATATCTTTCATGAAGACTCCAATCCCTAATGTTCCTGCTCCTAAGCCTAACGATGATAGGTCTTTTTTTTAGTCTCTGATTGCAATCGTCAGTACTTTTAATGTTGAACAAAAATTGGACTTTGCCAAGAAAATAAGACTGTCTGTTATTCATACCGCAACCCATACACAGCACAATGTTCCTCAGGAGCAGCATTTTCCTTCCCAAAACCAGCCACGTGTACCCTAGCAGTATCCTCTCTCTGTTCAATGTTCTCCTGCGATGAGCAACATTTCAACTTCCGCACACTCACTAGAAGACTCCACCGAGTCTGTAGACTTGTTTCAGTTTCTTTAGACCTAATTGTTGTTCATGTAAGTGCAGTGAAATTGTATTAATTTTTGTAATGTTTCAGTGATAGATTATGTATTCAAATGCTAGATAGCTAATCAGTATAGTTGTTTGTCAGTTATTTAAGTCTTCGCTAAAGTTCACTTGTATACTTTTAAAACTTATACTTTAAAACTTAGAAAATATAACCTAATAATACCAAACTAAACATATTTCATTTTCAATATCAATATACTTTGAATGAGTGAACTTGCCTTAAAATTTACATTTCTAAGGGAGGGATTGCTAGTCTCATCACAGTATCTTCACTTTTGATCACGTCACTTATCTTACATGCCAGTTCATCAAATGATTTAATACTCATTCGAAAATAATTGAAAAATTTTGTATCACCTTCTCTCAACTCTGTGAACATTGTCGTAAAAGTAAGTACCTTGAAGGAATCGTTTGGCAACCAATGGATGTTCCCAAAACCGCCTCTCTGTGCGCTTCAACTAGTTTTTGTAAATTAAATACGCAAAAACAGCACGTTTTCGTCTGTACACTTCCATCATGGATCTCTGAAAGATTCCAAAAGTCGGAACAATATGCATCATTATGACGCTACGTGTGGACGGGTGGACACAGGGACGCAGCGTCAACCAATGGACGCGCGTCTTTATGACGCTAGTCTGCATCGGGCCTTATACCGGTACAAAGCTGACTTGTCATTGCCTGAACACATGTAAGCTGAGTTATCATTGGCTGAAGACCTGTACTTTAATGAGTAGGTGTACTTTAATGACATGCATTGAAGGACTGCTACCAGGTGTATAATTAGTACATTTCGGCATGGTCGAGCATAAAATAAATATAAACCTATGAAAAGTGAGCTGAAGTATGTGATGTTATTGAACTTACTCTTGTGTTCTGTTCTGCCACTAACCTTCATCACCATGAAACTTCACCGCCATTGGTTTATGGAGCGTTGCAACATTAATTATTTCTTATTTTCTTGGAATGTGTTTTGATTTTTAATTTCGGTAGCATAAGAATTTTACAACTTTGTATGGAATGGGTATTGATGCAGACTTATTAGCCCTGTTATTTGTCATGTCGGAATTATTTTGTGAAGAGATAAGCTTGTAATTCGAAAATATGTATGTTATGTATCTAATGCTCTTGATTTAACAATGAAGTCATTCTCCTTCTTTCTTCCCAATATTTCTACGTGATGTCTTGAGCTATTTGAAGGGCTGTATGATCCATATCCATGTCCTACTCCTGACAGCATAACAGACAATTTGGTGAAGTCAATATACCGATTCTGTGGAGATATTTACTTACAAGGAGAGGACCGCTCTGTGTATCACCGAATTAAATAAGATTGTGTGAGATGAAAGTACAAGAAGTACTGTTTAAAGTCATACCTGGTATGGGTGGCCAATGACCCCTCGTTTTGGAAATATTGGCTATTGTTTGTGACATACTTCCGTTAGGTGCCTAATAGGGAAGCATTAGACTGTGTAACGGCGTAGCCCATATGGTTGGATGCTGAGTTGTTATCCAGGCAACCTCAGTTCGAATCTTAACTGGTCCTATATTTTTTTCTTTTGATAATGATTAATATTGTGATCACAGTTATCTATGTACATACCTAATCATATTTTTCAATGTATTGAATGCTTCATCATGTTTTAAACAAATTACTAATTAACTAACATTGTATTGTAAAGGATAAACAATGAAATACTGCTCACGTAGGAAGGTAAGATGTGTCACTGGTGTTTGTTCTATTTGTGTAGCAGCTATTCCATTTCATTTGTACCCGATTCATTATGATGTCATAAAAACACACAAAAAATACATATTTCCTGCACCATGCACAGCAAATGAAAGAAGGTTGTCAACAGTCACACACATTTTTCCGCACTTCTGCTGCGAAACAGATATCCTTCACATTCA
The DNA here is from genome assembly GCF_040183065.1 of Periplaneta americana. NCBI lineage: Eukaryota > Metazoa > Arthropoda > Insecta > Blattodea > Blattidae > Periplaneta > Periplaneta americana. Next base: position 4,899,494 of record NC_091133.1, on the reverse strand, counting down.
CAAACACTTCTCGTTCGTTTATCAATTTTGATGCATACCACGCATATTTCAACATGGCTTTGAATATAGGAACTGACAACTGAAAGTGAAGTAAAATAATAATAATAATAATAATAATAATAATAATAATAATAATAATAATAATAATAATAGTGATGATGATGATAATAATAATGATAATAATAATAATAATAATAATAATAATAATAATAATAATAATAATATAAGTTTTAAAATATGAGAAGGCATTAGGTTTCGAACTCGAGTTGTCTGGATGACAATTCAGCATCCAACCACATGAGCTACGCCGTTACACAGTCTAATGCTTCCCTTTTAGGCACCTAACGGAAGTATGTCATGAACAATTGCCAATATTTCCAAAACGAGGGGTCATTGGCCACCAATACCAGGTATGACTTTAAACAGTGTGTCTTGTACTTTCATGTCACAAAATCTGATTTAATTCGGTGATATACAGAGCGTGTCTCTTCTTGTTAATCATGGCTAGTGAGTAGCCTGAACATAGCAACAGCAGATTTACGAGAAAGTTCGAGATTAGACTTGTGTTTTCCAACAGATTTTCTCCATTTGGTATTTTTACTTTCTGCTAATATTTTAATATTGTAATTAGGATTGAACTTGCTTTTGATGATTCGTTTGACAGATCCATAGGACAAATTTAGAATTGTGTTATAATATCTGCCACACCTGTGGAGTAACGGTCAGCGCGTCTGACTGCGAAACCAGGTGGCCCGGGTTCGAATCCCGGTCGGGGCAAGTTACTTGGTTGAGGTTTTTTCCGGGGTTTTCCCTCAACCCAATACGAGCAAATGCTGGGTAATTTTCGGTGCTGGACCCCGGACTCATTTCACCGGCATTATCACCTTCATTTCATTCAGACGCTAAATAACCTAGATGTTGATACAGCGTCGTAAAATAACCCAATAAAATAAAAAAATACAATATCTGTTTAGATAAAACATGTGGTTTGTTCAGTTCTTGCCTTCAGTGACTGTTTGTAGATTATAGACTTCTTTTAATAATTATGAAGTTGAATAATATATTTCTATCCATGTGATCGAAAATCTCATCCACTTTTTTAACCTCATGTTCTTCCTTATTAATTATAAATTCGTGATGTGTTTGTTTTCTGCAGGAAGTGACATCAGTGCAGTGTAACGCCCCCAACTCTGAGGTTAAATGGGAAATGAAAATAGAGGACTCCCGAGATGTAATTACGTTACCTTCCATTAAGTGTGAGCCTGAGGTGAGTGATATTATTGTTTGTTGCCCGTCAATCCTCCTGATGTTCATCTTGTGTTCTGTTCTGTCACTAAACTGGAGACCCACAAAACTTCACCCGCAGTGATTCATCTACACCTAATGTACAGGGTGGACCGCTCGAATGTACCTCAATTCAATTGTTGTTGTTGTTTTCTAATACCAGGCATTTGACAATAAAGTAATTTGACCTCTTGCACTCCAATATTTTTCAAAGAGATTATCAGAAAATGGCAAGTTGTAGCCGATTTAAGTGAACACCATATTTTAACGTTTTGGTGGCTACTTCATTCACACACAACCCCCAGAATGTCTGGAGGACCACACCTGCTGTTGGTCGACGGGTCCATTGGACCTAGCTGGGAGATCTTGTTGATCACCAGCTTTCCCTCCTTAAGCCACTGGAGGACGATTTTAGTGCCATAGCAGGTCAGCACTAGGAACAGAAAAGTAGGAAGAGGAGGAAGGAAAGGGAAATGAACCCCTAGGCCTCGAATGCTCTAATGCCGTCGGGGTCGAAGAAAGTAAGAGATCAGTCAGAGGACTGGATAGGAAAGGGTAAAGAGGGAATTAGGTATTGAATAGAGGGAAATTATACCAAATTCAGTCATTAACTCATCAAGCTGACCAGTGCTAATTGATGAGTAGCCCCTCCCTTTAGTTCAGCTTGTAAAATTATGCTTACTAACAGCTGCACCACGGGAAGGTAGGGATGGGACATTGGGTATTTGTCCAGGTTGGTTCCTTAAAGCCTTCAATGGGAAGGATTAATGGCTCTCCCACCTGTATCCGACAGATACCCTTTTGCAGCCTTAATTCAATTGTATGTGACTGGTAAACGGTTGAAGATAGAAACCTTCAGTAACGTTTATATTAAAGGAAAACTCAACAAGTTTCGATATGCACATCACCATATCTCTACGTGAGCTCCAGTTGTCACTGTGATGATATTGAGGCAATGAACGCTTTCTAGCCAATCATGTTGGCATGTCTTCTGGAATGCTCAATAGCCTCTATGATGCGCTCCCGAAGATCACGAAGGTCTCTGACTGGGGTGGCGTACACTTCATCTTTGACGTAGCCCCAGAGAAAGAAATCGAGATCTTCTTAATGACTTCCACGAGCTTCACTCATATGCGGCTTGAACATTTGCAACCATTTCGTCGGATGTTCTACGACCACCACCATGCTTCTTCAACACCGATCCTGTAGCTAAAAATGTATCGTACTACATCTTAATTCTTTTAGCAGTTGGAGCATCATGGTTAAACACTCGCTGATACTCCCTTTGAACTCTAAGAATTGATTTAAACTCCGCACACCACAACACAGTTTGCACTTTCATCTGTGGTGTCGCCATTTTGACAATCGATACAATCTTCGAAAAGAAACCGTGTCTGGGCACAATCTACCGACAGGATTCGAAACTTGTTGAGTGTTCCTTTCATATAAATGGTATCGTAAGGTTCTATCTTCAACCATTCACCAGTTATATACAATTTAAATTAGGTACATTGAAGCGGTCCACCCTGTATTAGTAGCACAATATTAAATATATTTCAGTTCAGTGGATTATGATTTGTAATGGATGTTGACATATTGTTATTAGAACTACTTACTATAAATGCTGCATGATATTCCTTGTGAAGGTATATCATATGATTCGAAAATTTCTATTTAGTTAAGCATATCTCTATCCATTCCCTGTCTTCAGTGATTATACACTATATGCTCTTCTACTATCAATTATTTTAAATAGACAGTGAAAGAGATACATTTATTCATTGTTAATTCAAATCAAATACCATCACGTGGTGAACCCTTTAATTATTTTTCTTTGACAAGACATGGAGTTTTATGTACCAGTAACATAAGTACACGTGCAAGGGGCGTGAAGATAGACTTTTTAATTACGCATTTGAATTAATTTTATGAATATTTCTTAAAATTTAAGAAAAAATATCAGTTATTCATTGCTTACAAATTATAATTTCTTGAGAATATCCACAAATCTTGAGATCAACTCGGTGGGAGAGGGAGAAGAAACGAGGTGAATAGTCATACAAATTGATACAATATCAATATTACAAACTCTTACTTTGAGAGAGGAACAGAGGTTAAGTGTGTTCGAGAATAAGATGCTTAGGAAAATATTTGAGGCTAAGAGGGATGAAGTTACAGGAGAATGGAGAAAGTTACACAACGCAGAACTGCACGCATTGTATTCTTAACCTGACATAATTAGGAACATTAAATCCAGACGTTTGAGATGGGCATGAATGTAGCACGTATGGGCGAATCCAGAAATTCGTATAGAATGTTATTTGGGAGACCTGAGGGAAAAAATACCTTTGAGGAGGCTGAGAGATAGATGAAAGGATAATATTAAAGCGGATAAGGAAAAAAGGAATACCTATTCTCTCACCATTCTCTATTACCTCCATAACTACTGGCTAAAAGAGCTTGAAGTAATTGGACTTCTGATTGGAGCAATAGGTATCGCTACCATTCATGAAACATGTGTTTAAGAGGCTTGGAATACCTACATCTGTTATTCCGATTGTAACCTTAGCTGCATTGAAAGGATCAATTGCTCTACTAAAGGATCACCTATATTCGAAATGTAGCATGCTTCACTCTCTCTCTAAAACTGTCATATTTTTACTAATCTAAAAATGTATTTGCAACTCTGTATTTGTAGAAGTTTCATTTCTCAAAATAAAATCAATGGTTTAATGAGCTTATAAACATTTATATGGTTAAGTACTCTTTGTCCCTTGTGGCAGCTCGCCAGTGGTGACAAGATTTCTAAATTTCTGAATTGCGCACTACATACAAATGTAAGTCCATTGCTTGCTGAAAGACTTCATCTAGATATATCTTTGTTCATCATCACAAATAGGTCTATTGCATCAGATGGCCTTGTTTGTCCTGATGGTATAGCATCTGGAATCATAGGACTTGCCTTGAAGGTTAAAAATATTCAATCTTCTGACACTTAATCTTGGAAATTGTCTCATTAGACTTTACTGATGATCTCTTTATGATGAGCACAGAACCCTCTTGCACATGAAGGTTGTGAACAATACGTCTAGTAAAAAATTTTTGAAATCATCATATTCCGTAAGTTTCTTAGTAATGTATTGCTTCGTGACTCTATCAGTCTTTCAGTTCTGTGCAGATCATATTGACACACTATTTTCTTGCCATTTCACACTCTTTACTTTTAAATTTTTTTCGATAACAAGACCTGTAATGTATGAAGGAAGAAATAAAATTCTACGCAGTGAAGACAGTAGGGGGTCAATGCTTGAGATAAATTTATTTTTTTTTCTTGGCTTATTTTACGATGCTGTATCAACATCTAGGTTATTTAGCGCCTGAATGAAATGAAGGTGATATTGACAGTGAAATGAGTTCGGGGTCCAGCACCGAAAGTTACCCAGCATTTGCTCATATTGGGTTGAGGGAAAACCCCGGAAAAAACCTCAACCAGGTAACTTGTCCCGACCGGGATTCGAACCCGGGCCACCTGGTTTCGCGGCCAGACACGCTGACCGTTACTCCACAGATGTGGACGCTTGCTTGAGATAAAAGAAATTATCCATGAGTTATACATAAAAACTCAAACATGGTGGAGCATATGTACCCAAAAGACGGACTCATTCATTGGATCAGGGTTTCTTTCAGTGAGGTGCTTGAGATATTACTTCATCAGATTGAGTCAATTACTCCGAGAAAAAAAAACTATACATTTGTTTATTATAATTTTGCACCAATAAAAATATAAATATCTTTATGCTCGACCATGCCGAAATGTAGTAATTATACACCTGGTAGTAGCCCTTTAATGCACCTCATTGAAGTACACCTATTCATTATAATTCAGTTGTTCAGCAAATGACAAATCACCTTTGTACCGTTATAAACCCGCCAGTATCGATTATTCTCGGATATGCACTCGAAAGACAATTAGCAAAAAGTCACGGAGGCTAGAAATCCAATACTGTCGCAGAAGGTTATGTTCTGTTATTATAATAATTAGCGTTAATTGTAAATAATATTCAAATAAATTCAATTTGTCATCTCGTTTTTCAATTCTAAATCAATTTCCAGGTTATATCAAGAGTAATGTTGTCTAGGTTATATCAAGGTCAATGATATTCGTGCCTCGGAAAAATCAATTCTTTCGCGTCTGCGCACATCACACAATTCAGGTCAGTTCCGTTCGTCACTACATAAGCATAACATAAAAACTTATGAATAATTTCAAGTTACCGGTACAAATATGGTCGAGCATAAAAAGTCGTATGAAACTTGCCTATAATGGTAATTAAGACGATCGTATGAAAATTATGAAACTCGCTTGCACTCGTTTCATAAATAAACATGCATCTTAATTACTGCCATTATAGGCTCGTTGCATAATGTACTATTTTAAAACAACAATCAGCAATAAAAAGAATGAGCAGCAATGGAAAATTACTCCTTCTAGAGACTTAAACACTGTCAGTCAATTTCAAAATACCAGTATGCAGTGATAAGTGGGCACTGTGCCTGATGGCTATTGTGGAATAATTAAACATACTAATTAGTAGGCAATTGAGTGTACTTGTGCCTATGTCTAGTGGCAGTATTGTGAAACATTTATCAATGTGAGTGATAAGCGTAAGTGAGAAACTGTATTATCTTATTTCATAAAGGAAGCAACTGATGATAACTCGAATGTGAAAGCTGATACTCCTGATTGCCCTGGGAACTATCAAAATGAAGGTGGCTGTAACTCTTCCCAACATGCAAGTACTTCCGAGAGTGTGCAGCCTATATTATCTGGATCTTCTCTGCAACCTGGAAAGCAGGTAAAAACTAAGTCTGAATATAATTCTACAGTAGCGTGCAAATTAATCCGAACACGACGTATTTTTACATTTTCTGTCATTGTTGGCCTCACAGCTGCTCATACCGCTTTAATTGACATCTGTTGTACGTGTAATTCCATTGTTCAAGGTCTGTCATTATTTTTTTTATAATATGTGACATTTTGCCTGTCGTTTTGTACTTATAAGCATTTCAGTTGTGTTGAAGACTTAATACCGCAATCCTGTGTACATTCTGTCGTCTTCACAAATGGATACGACTCCACGAAAACGGTCTAAAATTATAACATTAGCAGAGCATTCTTCTATGACACAGAGACAAATTGCTGCAGAATGTCACATCGGTTTGGCTACTGTTAATTCGATCATAAAACGATACAGGGAGACTGGATCCATCACACCCCAGTAAAAAGGAAACTGTGGCCGGAAAAGGAAGACTTCACCTGCAGATGATCGTTTAATTGTCAGGAAAAGTAAATTAAATCCTAGACTAACTGCTGTCGACTTAACCCGCGAGTTAATGGCTACCACTGGGGCGAATATTCACGTCACAACAGTGCGGTGTAGGCTTTTGGAAGCTGGACGAAGGGCTCATAAGCCTATTAAGAAGCAACTGCTAACCACTGTTATGTGCAAAAGACGCTTAATGTGGGCAAAATTACATCAACACTGGACAGTGAATGACTGGAAGAATGTACTTTTTCCCAATGAGTCTCATTTCGAGGTCCACGGCCACCATGTTTCTTACGTACGGAAAGGATCCAAAAAAGTAACAGCAGCTCATCTCCATCAAGCACCCAAATACCCCCCTAAAGTAATGTTTTGGGGTTGTTTTACACATGAAGGGCCTGGAGCATTAATACCTATCAAGGGAATGATGAATTCTGTCAAATATATTCATTTATTGGAAACCAGAATCGTACCCCAGCTGCAAAAATCATTTCCGGATGGCAGAGGTGTGTTCCAACAAGACCTGGCACCATGCCATATGTCTCGAAAAGCTACAGAATTCTTCAACAAGAAGAATATACAGGTACTCCCCTGGCCAGGCAACTCACCCGACATCAACCCCATTGAGAACTTGTGGTCAATTTGCAAAAGAAGAATGCAAAAAATGGATTATTCTACAAAGGAGATGATTTCAGCCCTCATTGGTGTATGGTTTCGCGATGAAGAAATGAAGAATATTTGTGGGAAATTAGTGGAATCCATGCCAAATCGTCTCAGAGCTGTTATTAGGAACAAGGGAGGCCACATAGATTACTGAGGTATGTCTTAGATCCTTTTTTTTATCCCGTTTGAGTGTTTTTGCATAAGTAATTACGTTGTTCAGATTAATTTGCTACTGTATATCCCGATGTACAGCCAAGTACAAATGGCTTAATTTGACAAAACTAACAGAGGTGCTTTCTGCAGTATGTGTTCAATACATTCAATACACTCTAAAAACGACTTACCTTTTTCAGCGAAAGACAAAAGATGTTTTATTAATATCCCATTTACAAAAAAAAAAAAAAAAAAAAAAAATGGTAATTCGGAATGTCACAGAAATGCAGACTGTCCATACTATACTATATCAGTAATGTAAATCTGAAATTTAAGAAAATGGAGATGTCTTTAAAATAGTGGCTAGAAATTTGATTTCCTAATTAAAAGAAAATCTGTCATATAAGAAAGTATGAAGCAATTGTGCGTGGTTTGATAGCACTGCGTGTTCCAGGTTTGAGAAGCAGAGTGAGCGAGCAACATAGTGTGGCGTGTGAAGTGGTTTGTGAAAATCTGTCAAGTCAGTTTCAGAAGGAAAATGTTTTTCTCTAATGGCTCATCAATCTACTAATATTGCCACTCAATCTAACTTTTCCATTTATTATATGAGAACTTTGTCTCTAATGAAGGTGAAGTTACAGAAAATTTTGTGTGCTTAGTTGCACTTTAATGTTAGTTGGGAGGCCGAAGGGAAACATCTTTGGGGACGCCGGGACGTAGATGGGAGGATAATATTAAAAAAGGATTCGACCGAGGTGGGATAGGATGATAGAGACTGGAGATTAGCACATGGTAGGGACCGATGGCGGGCTTATGTGAGGGCGGCAGTGAACTTGCGGGTTCCTTAAAAGCCATTTGTAAGTAAGTAAATTGCACTTCAAAATACTGCAGCAACATTATTTAACTGCATGGAATCTGAAATTAATAAGAAATGGTTTGATGGAGGATCAGATTTTTCTGGTAACATTTCTGGGGTACATACTTACTTACTTACTTACTTACTTGCTTGCTTACTGGCTTTTAAGGAACCCGAAGGTTCCTGTCCCACTTTAACATTGAAATTTCCCAATAAAATTTTCATGTGATATCTAGGTAACTGATCAAAAGTCTGTTCCAATTCCTCATACAAGCTATCTTGTATATGGTCGTCTTTCTCTTTTGTCGGGGCATGAGCATTTATAACTACTATTAAATCTATTAATGGATAATATTAAAAATTAAATATTAAAATTAATATTAAAATTCTATTAAAAATTCTCCTCTGGGGTACACAGGAGAATTTTTTATAGACTTGGAGGAGATGTATTTACTTTAAACATTGTGGGGCTCATGTTTCATCACTAGCAGCGACGAGTGCAAGAACTCGATTTCCTGAGGTGAAAAGATTTTGTTATGTTATCAGAGACATTTACAAATTGTTCCATCAGTCTCCTAAACAAGAAACTGTTCTTCATGAAATCCAAACATTTTCGAAGACCCTGTACTTAAAATTCCAGGACCTACATATACACACTAGCTCCGTCAACACGATTAAGAAATGTTATGAGTCAATAATGATGACTTGTGAGTATTTACATAAGGAAGGGGCTGATTTAGCTTCCTTAGTAGGACGGGTTCTACTTGAAATGTAAAAATATAGTTTGATTTTAACACTTTGCCTGCTAGTGGAAGCATTGGGGCGTGTCTAATTGAAGCAGATATCTGCAGAAAAATGATCTACAGTTATGTTTTGCCAACACTAATTACAAGTGTAACATCTCACATAAATTCGGTTCGTGAATACTTGAAGAGAATAACATGATAAGAAACAAATGAAGTTTATAGGAAATATGAAGAATTTTTAATTAAACATCAATGAAGTAAAATTCTATTGAAGACAAAAAAAAAATTCTGCAATTATTATGTTCACAGGTACTGTTGCTACAGATATTTCTGAAAGATTCAATGAATAAGCTGTGGAGTTCATTGCAGAATGCTCATTCTTTTTATATTTTGAACGCATTTAGCAGATTAAAGAGTCAAATGTGAGAAGTCTGTCAGTACAGTACTTAGGATACAAATGAAGATCATATACAAGTTGACATTAAATCATTTAAGTTTGCTGCAAGTTTGAAAGATAGTGACATACATTGTTAATTCTTATTTTGATTATGATGAGCTAAACAATTTTTGGTGTTAAACAATTCACAACAGCTACTGTTCATCATTCATCGGACAATGACTGCATTAAGGAACCGGTTGCGAGATGTTTCATGAGGATATCTGTAGAAGATGAAAATGTACCAAGTGAAGAGTTTCTCAACAAGACTGTGGAGAGATATTTGTGCAAGAAACAAAGAAGAATTCGACTGTTATAAAGACTGCAATTCTATAACAATTTACTAACGAATGTGTACATGTGTGAGAGAGGGATAGAGACTGTCAGTATAGTTAATATAATAATAATAATAATAATAATAATAATAATAATAATAATAATAATAATAATAATAATGATTTATTTAACCTGGCAGAGTTCAGGCCATACGGCCTTCTCTAACACTCAACCAGGAGTAAAAACTGCGTTACAGAAACACTACAAATTTACAAAGTACACACAAAACTGAATAAGATAATAATAATAATAATAATAATAATAATAATAAAATGTAAAGAACAAGTAAGAAGAAATCAGACATAATATATAACATAGAGAAGGAAAGAAAAAAGCATAATAAAATGTGAACAGCAGGTCAAAAATAAATGAGGCCTACAAAGTATAAAAAAATAAGACAATTATTGATAATAATAATAATAATAATAATAATAAATAAGAATAGTAATGATAATAATGATAATAATAATAATAATAATAATAGTAATAATAATAAATAATAACAAAATAATAATAATAACAGGCCTAATAGTAATAATAATACTAATAATATGGAAGGATGTAGTTAAATGGATGGAGTGGCAGTGTTGAATGATTTTTCATATTCAGTAGGTATTGTAACATTCCTTAAATTTAATGTCCACATAACTTAATTTTATCTTTTCTCTCTCTCCGACTCCCCCCCTCCCCCAAAGATATATATTACCCTACAAGAACATTTTTTCTGAAAGAAACATTGCTTTGGCTAGGCACACTAGAGACTTGATATGAAAATAAAACAGATAAACTATGGAGAGAGTTCATAGCCTGGGAAATTTCGGATTTTATTGGGTTACAGTTACTTCATGGAGCATTTTTCATTTCATTTATATGCATTGTTTTCTTCAGCCGATTTTGGAATTCTCAGCATTGACCGTGACAAATATCCTACTCTAGGTGTAAAATGGAAATATTATGCTATTGATGCATTATGGAAGATAGATCTATGTTGTACGTGGGTGTGTTTGTTGTTAACTGAATCTGAGTTCTTGGCAATAAAGTCTTTAACTCTCTTGCTCTCCAATATTTCTCACACACAGTTGCTTCGGAGGAAAAGGCTGAACATCAATGAAGGTGATTGTGGTCCATTTTTCCTGGAGACTGCACAATGGACGAAAAATTATGCGTCGTTTTTATTATAATATTAGAAAAGTGATGGAATTCTTGCAAGAGATATGGGAGTGCATACGGAAATATTATCTTCCACTAAGACTTAAATTTGCAATTGGTGTTGTTTGAATCCAGCACTCTTTGATGAATTGTATTGCTTCTGCAGAGAACTAATGATGCGCCAAATCTAGACTTGTTTGTATGGTAAGACTTTCCTGTATTAATTTTCAACGTACCTCGTTTACATGTTTCGACCTATTTATGGGTCATCTTCAGAACTGGCTACTTCACATACAATAACAAATGTTACACACAAACCGAAGGCCTACCCATGGGATCACCCATTTCCAGCATACTAGCAGAAATATTCTTACACCACATAGAACAGACATACATACTAAACAAAGACAACAACAAACACGCAGACGACATCATAATATATTGGCACAGATACGTAGATGACATACTAATACTGTACAAAGGAAACAAAAGACAGATCCAAAACCTACATCAACACATAAACAAAATACACCCAAAGCGACACTACACATTAGAAATTGAAAACAACAAATCCATAAATTTTCTAGACATCACAATAACAAAAGTAGGCAACTAACACACATTCAAAGTATACAGAAAACCCACAACAACAACAACACACATACACAACACATACAACCACCCCGTACAACACAAACAAGTTGCATTCCGAACAATGGTACACAGACTACTGAACATACCAATAAACCAACAAGATTACAACGAAGAGCTAAACACAATCAAATACATAGCACAGGAAAACGGATACAATCCTAACATAATAGACAACATAATACATAAGACAAAACATAATGACAAAAAACATAAGAATACAACACAAACACAAGAACACAAAAAATACATCACACTAACACATGAAAACAAAAACACACACAAAATTGCAACCTCATTGAAGAAATTAAATTACAACATCTAATACAGAACAAATAACACTCTGCAAAATCATCTCAACACACAAACACAAACAAACAAATACAACCACACAGGCGTATACAAACTCAAATGTAATACCTGCAATAACTTCTACATAGGACAGACAGGCAGATCGTTTCAAACACGTTACAAAGAACACATCACAGCCATAACAAAATTACAAAACACCTCCACATATGCAAAACACATGACAAATGCGAACCACACCCACAGAGACATCAACACAGACATGGAGATACTACACATCCAACCAAAAAGCCAGAAACTAAACACACTAGAACAATATGAAATATACAGACACACAAAAACACATCCCAACGAAATTCTCAACACACAATCAACTTCAAAACACACACTCTTTGTCTCTACACTATACCACAGGAACACACCCTCACAGGAAACAGAACAAGTGGCGCCAAGACCAACAACGACCAGTTCTGAAGATGACCCATAAATAGGTCGAAACATGTAAACGAGGTACGTTGAAATTTAACACAGGAAAGTCTTACCATACATATTCCGAAGTGATACAGTGTTAAAAGTTGTGTAATCAAGATGGGTAATAATTCATCTAATTATTGTCTAAGAGCATTGAATCTAGTGTATAATTTGCCGTCTTTTAATTTATTTATTTCCTCTTTGATAATTTTGTTGTCACGGAATCAAGAGGAATTATCTTCCTCACTTCTTGCAAATAACTTACTTCAGAAGGCCCCTATTTCATATATTGAGCAGTGGACTTCAGGTTGAGATCGCAACAAATGACTTATTTCATGTTGTTACGAACTCATTTCGCTGTGATGCAGTTTGATGATCCATGGCTTGATTTTGTATTAAATCTATAGATAATTTGTGCGGAGAATTTTGTAAAACTGGGAGTATTATACAAAAAGATACAAAACTTCAAAACCAAGTTGAAATCTCAAGTTTTGGAGAACTACAGAAGCGCAACATAATACTCACACGGAAAAATTATATTAGTTTTCAAGGAAGCATTTTTGTGTCATGATTTAGTGGCAGCACCGTGCGTTCTATTTCAGTGCGTGAGAACACTCAGTAATATCTACAATCCTACCATTCCATATTAACTCCAAAAGTACCAGCTAGAAGAGCTTGAAGTAATCGGACTTCTGGTTGGAGGGAGCAAGGGGTACCGCTACTCTCTTCATGAAAGATGTGTTTAAGAGGCTTGGAATACCTACATCTATTATTCCGATTGTAACTTTAGCTGCATTGAAAGGATAAATTGCTCTCCTGAAGCATCACCTATAGGTATTCGAAATGAAACCAAGTTCATTAGCATTCTTTACTTTTTTGTAACACTTGCCTCTCTGAAACTAGGTATATTTCCAGTATTCTCAAAATGTATTTGCAGCTATATACTTGTAGGAGTTTCATTGTCAAAACAAAATTAATGGTTCACTGAACTTGTAAACATTTATATGGTTAAGTACTCTTTGTCCCTTGTGGTAGCTCACGAATAGTGAGAAGATTTCTAAATTACGAGGGGGATCCAGGAAATAACGACCGTTCGCGCATACCCGTCGCGCAGCTGACTCCCCCTCCTTGTTTGAAGGTCAACTGGCTTCCTTAACATGTGTTCTCATAATGTTGTGAGTACTGATTGCAACAATTCGCCATTGTGCATTTTGTGTTACTTCAAAATGAACGACGTGATTGATAATCCCGCCGACTGTAAGGTGAGGAGTGTGATTCGATTTTTGAATGCCCGACATTTGAAACCTGCAGAAATTTACCGGCAATTGAAAGAAGTGTATGGCGATACTGTAATGAATGAAAGAAATGTGAGAAAATGGTGCGAAATGTTCAACAATGGGCGAACAAATGTCCACGATGAAACTCGACCCGGATGCCCATCACTCATCACAGAAGACCTGAAGACTAAAGTGAACGACAGAATCTTGCAAGACAGGCGCACATCACTCGACGAATTGCATATTGCCTTTCCTGACATTTCTCGTTCTTTGCTTGGTGACATTGTGTCGCAACATCTTGGCTACCACAAAATCTGTGCACGATGGGTTCCACGGCAACTGAGTGACCAACACAAAACTCAGAGAATGGCCTCAGCATTGACATTCTTGATGCGATATCACACAGATGGAGACGCCTTTCTTGATAAAATTGTGACTGGTGATGAGACCTGGGTGTCTCACATCACCCCAGAGACCAAGCGCCAAACACGTCATTAACATCATCCCTCATCACCCAAGAAACCGAGAAAATTCAAACAGACTCTCTCAACACAAAAAGTCATGGCTACTGTCTTTTGGGATCGCAAAGGTGTTCTTTTGCTGGATTTCATGCCAAAAGGCACTACGATCAATGCAAATCGTTATTGTGAGACTTTACGAAAACTACGGCGAGCCATCCAAAACAAGAGGCGAGGAATGCTTTCGAGAGGAGTTGTGCTTCTTCACGACAACGCCCATCCGCACACTGCTGCTTCAACTCGAGAATTGCTGGATCAATTCGGTTGGGAAATCTTTGATAATCCACCCTATAGTCCAGACCTTGCTCCTAGCGATTTTCACCTTTTCACTAAGCTAAAAGACTTTCTGGGTGGTACGCGTTTTGGAAGTGATGAAGAGTTGAAGAAGACAGTGAACACCTGGCTTAATGAACTGGCGGCAGAGGAGTATAACACGGGAATTCTGAAGCTAGTGAACAGATACGACAAATGTTTAAATGTAGGTGGTGATTATGTAGAGAAGTAAAGGAAGCTTCAGTTATGTAACAGACTTTGTTTTTTCAAATAAATATATTTTTTTTAATTATTACAACAAAACGGTCGTTATTTCCTGGATCCCCCTCGTAATGAACTGCAATGGCAATAAGTTCAATTCGCAAAGCTTTGGCAAGTACTCTTTATTTCAGTGGTGCTGAACTTTACTACCTACCTCCATCTGTCTATCTTCTCTGTTGTATTTAATATTTGCAGGAAGAGACAATAGGCATTGTCACTGCGAAAGAAGAGAAGGAGCTGGAATTAGTGTCAGGGGAATCCGAGAGGTGAGTGTACTTGATTTATCTGGTATAGTTAAATGATTACGTAGAACAGGAATAGATGATTTTTGCCAGAATGTATAAGAGGAAAGCGTGATCTCCATGTATTAGTCGAGTAATCCTTCACAGATGCCTTCAGTAGAAATAGTGATGGATCAGATACTTGCAGAGCCGTTGAGATATACACAACACAAGGACGAATGAACCCTGGCAGTTAGCCTATGATAAATATTTACTAGTTGATTTCGCTTTTCCTAAGAAGCTTAACCCTACTTTACTTGCTTATGACGGTCGAAGAAAATACTAAATGTTATGTTTTATTTAACGATACTCGCAACTGCAGAGGTTATATCAGCATCGCCGGATGTGCCGGAATTTTTTCCTGCAGGAGTTGTTTTACATGCCAGTAAATCTACTGACATGAGCCTCTCGTATTTAAGCACACTTAAATGCCATCGACCTGGCCCGGGATCGAACCCGCAACCTTGGACATAGAAGGCCAGTGCTATACCAACTCGCCAACCAGGTCGACCAGTCCAAGAATTGGCACATAAAATTGCATAAGAGTAGTTTAAGTATGACATGCTGAGCCTATGTTGTTCTGAAAGCATTCCACTGAGATATATGAAATGTAGGGTAGGGCTGGGGATGGAGCGGTTCATTCGGAGCAGATACTGTGACGTCACTATTTGGTTCGTCCAAGTATAGTACACAGTACAAATTTGTATGTATGTATTTATTCACACTACAAATGGGTATATACCCAGTGGCAGTGGTAACTAATTACACTCAATAATGACAATTAATAATAAACACAACTAATAATAATAATAATAATAATAATAATCATAAGGAGCATCCTAAATTAAATGAAGCATGGTCACTTAAAATAACATTTAAAGTAAATCTAATTTGTATCTTAACCCTAAGTTCGAACTAAGACCCACGAGTGTGACAGGTTCATACCTGCACAAGTACCTTTCAGCACTACACTTATTTCGCTGTCAACTCACTCACTGCACTGATTCTACCTGATTTCACTAACACTTCTAACCATTTCACTGTTCAAATACATTGCACAGCCAATTCACTGACACCAACACACTTCACTTACACAATAGACTTCACTGACACAACACACTTCCTCACTGATAGAACACTTCAAATAACAAGAGATCAATTACTCCCTTTAAATAGTGTGTATAATATACTGCCGTCTATTAGTAAAGTCCTTAAGCCTATTTTAAATACATTTTTGGTTATTTGTAAAGCCTTTAGTAAGTTTGCAGGTAAAGCATTCCAGTCCCTGATAGTACGCTTAAAAAAAGAAAACTTTCCAGTGTCCGTCCTCTGCCTTCTTTCCCTCAATTTATAAGAGTGGTCGTTCCTTGAAGAGTAATTTGGCGGCTGCAACCTATTTTTTATTTCTCTCCAGGCAGGCTCACCTCTGTATGTTTTGAACATTGCGCATAATCGAATTCGCGTTCTCCTGTCCTTGAGTATGTCCCATTGTAATGGTGAATTATTACGACAACACTTGAGAGCCTGTTTTTTAATATTTTCCAGTGTCTTAATATGTTCTAATCTGTAAGAATCTCAACATGCAGCACCATATTCCATTACTGGACGAACTAGTGATTTATATGCAATCTCTTTGGATTTATCAGAGCCTTTTCTTAGTACCCTCATCACAAAGTGTAACGCCTTCCAAGCCTTTCCCGCTGTGTCAGTAATGTGTTCCCCCAGCAGATTTAAAATTTGGATAGATCGAGTCGATTTTAGAGTGTACTTTGAAAGTGAAACCAAGTGTGTTTTCAAAGCATTGTAGTAAAGCGCTTTCGCTTTGCCAATTGACGAGAAAAAAAGTGCTTCTCTTGATTGCAAAATGGCGCGCCATGGCGGTTGTAAATTTTATTTGCATGATTACAACTATTTTCGGACTTATTTTATATGAAAGGCCTATTTAACCTTCAGTGTTGTTATATATGACAGACGAAATAAAATTGATAAAATAATTTACAATACTAATGGCTAATAAATTAACAACGTTAAACACTGCAGCTAAGTAAAAAGGAAGATAGAAAGAAACGGGCTCCATGAACCCCTTAAAAAAATAACACAGAATTATTTACTATTACGGTTAGTGGATAAGACAATCAATAAAACGTGGAACCTTGAACTGAAGAACATAATCTTTATTTATTTTATAACATGACCAGCCTCCCATACAACCATGAAGAGTAATATTATTGATAAATTAAAGTAATTAGGTAACATAATTCGTAGAAATGAATACAAATACAATTATGACTGATGAGGATTGGCCTTGTTTTGGAAGAAAAGAAGCTTAAAATATAATAATATAAATCTAAAAAAATCATATATCATATATGTATAAATAATAAAAATAGCCAAATGGACTGATGAGTTTTGGGATCATCATCATCATCATCATTGGCGTTACGTACCTTTTAGTTTGACTTTAGCCTCCCTCTCAACAGCCATCCATTCACTTCCGTTTAAGGCCCTTGCTTTCCATCTTTCGTAAGTCTGTACATTATCCAGCTATCGTAACCTGGGTCTGCCGACTTTCCTCTTGCCATCTAGTTTAGCATTTAATATCATTTTGGGCAAGTGTGTATCGTTCATTCTCCATACATGGTCAAACATTAGCTTTAATGTGTATAACTATATCATTATCTTTATATAGATAGTATATTTTCTGGTTAGTTTTGGGATCACATTCTTCAATTAGAGAATAGGTTTGCATATATTCCGATTTCTCGTCTTCTATATTAAAAGTTCTGTTCTTAACTGTGAAACTCTTCTCAACACATTACCCCAAGAAAGCCACCTTCCGTGTGATAAAAAGTATTTTCATATAACAACCCATACCTTCACAAATTTTGCTGGAAATACGACTTTTCAAAGTCCTTCCTTTGATGGAATTTACCACTTTCTATTGGACTATTACCGCAGCGACACGGTGATAATGGTTTGAAATACTAGAAATGATGTTTATCTAATATTGTTGCACCATATATAATTCAATTTGGTCATACTTTGGGTGGTATCCACTGATTTTGAGTAAAATTATCATTATTTTAGATTTTACAAGGATTATATTCTTCGAATGGGGTTTAGTACCGGTACAGCAGTGGGAGTCGCAAAAGAAAGTGGATTGCGCCTTCAGAAAGTTTGGGAACCACTTTATATGTCTAGACCGCGAAATTAATTAAAACACAACCTGTTATAGCCTACCCTTGCGAAAACTTAATGGAATACACGAAAAAGAAATACGATATATGATGCAGTTCAAAGTCAAAGTGAGGTTATGAAGAAAGAATGTAATTTGTATGCGTGGCCAGGACGAACCACTGTTGGAAATTAGGCATGACAAGATGACATGTAGCTGCATCACGTCTCATAGTGTTACCCAAACATAGGAGATTGGAAAGGTGGTGGAGGATTGAAAAATAATGAACAACTTTTTGTGGCAACATATTTAATTGGTAAGCAAAACGAAATAATGTAGCAAAAAAGCTACAGGTTTTACCTATTTTTTGACACATTTCCCCGTGTCGTGACACCAGATTCAGTACACCTCATTCATAAACTCCGTTTTCTGGGCGTATAACCACCTGCGCACGACTGATTTCACTTCTTCATCGAAATCAAAGCGTTGGCATTCTAGAAGTTTTTTCATTGATCCGAAGAGGTGAAAGTCAGATGGTGCGAAGTCTGGGTTGTAGGGTGGGTAACTGACGCCTCAATGCCACTGAAGTTGGGTGGAGTTGCAGCAGTCACTGTTCGGCCGGAACATAAGATTTACTCGGTCCTCTTCGAAGAACCTGTACCACCTGGAGATGTTGCTACTGTCCAGACAATCAGCACCATACACCTCCAGCATTTCTTTCTGGATTTCACTCGGATTTTTTTGTTTTTCTCAGAGGAAATGGACTATACCTCACTGCTCTTTACAAGTAAACGATGCTACCACACGTTCCATTTTTACTCAGTAGTTACTGCTCGTTACACCAGGGTGACACCTAATAGAGCCATTGCTGTCTGTATCGCAAGATTCAAACTATCTGCCAACTTTGAACGTACTAACCAAAATAGTATACCGTAAGAAATTGTTGTGGATTACTTTCCAATCCTCCCTAGTATGTGCTCCTTGTACTCTGCATAATACTGCACCAGTTTTGCGCTCATTGTGTTTTGTTAACATCCTGCGATATACATGATAGTGTAGCCAGTTATCGGTACTTCAGAGCTCAGCCATTGTAAGAGGAAACCCTTTATAAGCAGTGACAAAGAAATATTGTTTTTACATGTGTTTGACGTAGTTTAAAAGAAAAGTCAAACATTACTAGTGAGGAAAGTTCAAGAGCTGATAAATGGCGCCAGAAGTGTCGGAAATCTCGGACTGAATTTAGCAAAAGACAGCTCGCACTCCCTGCAAAATGCGGAAGGCATAAAGCCGTGTATTGATGAATTTCTTAAACTTCTGTTCATCATCACATACATAATATCTTTTATAGAAACCAATTAGCAACTACGAAGTTATAACTGCTGTTAATAACGACTCAGAACTGCCACACTTCAGTAGGAAGGAACTTATACTACCGATTAAATAAGACTAAGGTTTTATGTACTACAAAATAGAGGAAAAGTCTGTGATACTTGACAGGGACGATGTAGCATTGTGGCAGAGACGGTACTCACGATCACTGTGACAGTACAGGGAAAGAGAACGCAACATATACGGCCTAAAGAAAATGTAATTAGACACAGCTGTGAAGAGCAAGAGACAGGCTTTCTTGAGGCTATGGAGTTATCCACCGGCATAAAAATACTTCTGTGAAGGATTAAGGGTTAATAATTGTGACGCACATAGGTAGTTTTATGGAGGGTTGCTGTTTCTATTCAGATCCAAAAGAAAGGATGACTATCATCAAGATTAAACAGGGAAGTGTTAAATGTGTGTTTTGAAATTGCGCTATCAAAACTGTTACCAAAGAGTGTGATAGTGATGGATAACACTCCGTATGACAGTGTGAGAACCGACAACGTTGATCAACAAATCTTCGTCAATACTGCAATCGATTCTTGCAACAATAAACACGGTTGAGCACAGATGAATTTACACTTATTGGTAGAAGGAATCTCTCTGTTGACTGATGTGGCGCATCATAATGTAAGTACATTCTTGTAAAAGTCTCGCATGCATTCCATGTATTAGCTACGTTGGTTTGTTAGTTTAAAATAATTAGGCATATCATTGTATCTTCTATTTCACGTCATCTGCCATGGCTCTACATTTGCTGATGCATACCTCATTTTTCCAGCATCAACATAGGAACCATTCAGCAGTCTGGAAACATGGACTTTGCATTATGTTGTTATGCGGGGCCATCTTGAATGGAATGAATATTATTTTTGCAGCCTCTATAATGAGTCTTCTCAACTGGTGGACATACTGCCATCCTATGTTGAAGCAGTGATTTTGTTATATTTTCTTATGTGTCACCACTTTCTCGAATGAGAATGTTTTATACAGAGAGTTCCAATGCAGACTGGTCCCATTCCAACTCTACCTAACAAAATCTGTTGGCGAGTGGTGAGTGCTCTTATGACAGATTACGGACCGGTCCGTGCATGCTGCTACCAGCAGAAGGTGTTCCACTCCACTCCTTACCACTTAGCTTCCTCTGGACGTGCGCTCATCATTACATTCATTAAGTCAACAGAACATTACTACCTGGGACTGGTATGCATAGGACTCTCTGTATAACAGCATCATGTGTGAAGTTTTTGGATGTATTTGTGGATTATACAAATCCAACTTTCAGGTAAAGCTCCTTGTGTAGCATACTTGAATAATTTTTATGGATTGACCTTAACTGTTCGAAAGGAGAAGACTCATAATGAATGGTACCTATTATCATATAAGTGGCTTTGGCTACAGTCCAACATATATTTTTCTAATGGCGGGTTTTTCATATTTGTGTCATTCACCCACTAACCCCTCTAGCAGGAACTGGCGTACTGGTATTCTATATTCTGCAGAAGATTCCCTAAGTGCTCCATATAAGCTCGTCTACAGCCTGTCATTATGATTATGTTAGGAAGGTGTCTCTTTAAATTGTATGTACACCATTTGACATGGAAAATGGTCGGTGTCTTTTAGCGTGAAATCATCTAATTGAAATTAATGCGCGATTCACTCCGGGAAAAATTAAGCATCCTGGATGAAGTCAATTCGTGGCAGTGACGTATTTGTATATTGTGGCTTAGCGGTAGTGCTCTTTTTTCTCATTCCAAAGACCGGGGTTTAGTATGTTCAAGATTTTATGATGTGTTCAATGTATTGGCAAGCAGTGTTATTGATTTAAATTAAATTTTCAACTCTGTAATTTAGCTTGTATAAATGAATAATACTTATACATATTAATTTTATAGGATCGTCCTTATTTTAAAATATCATCAGATGGAAGTAAAAACAGAAACAAATTTACATGAATTACTTTACATTGTTCGACACTTGAACACATTAGCTTGGCCATCGTCGAATTTCTAAGGAAGGAAATTGTTTAGAAGAACGGTTTTCTTCTTTCTTCGCATGTTTTAGGTTTAAATGTTATACAGGGCCACTACAAAGGCTTTACCCGATTCCATAACATTGTATTATGAAAAGTATGAGACATACATTATTGAAAGTTATACCAATAAAAAGAGAAACTCATCAAGTTTTTGGTCCATCAACTGCTACAAGTGCTCGATGTGACCTCCTCGACAAACATCCAGTCGGTAGTCTAACTCCTGCCACACCCGCTGGAGCATATCACGATCAACTCTAGCCACTGCCGCACGGATCCGGTTATTAAGTTCTTCAAGATTAACTGGCAAAGGAGGTACATACACTTGATCTTTGACAAACCCCCATAGAAAAAAATCACAGGGAGTCAGATCTGGCGACTGAGGAGGCCAACGGAGAACACACCGATCGTTGTTAGAAGCCCGTCCACACCAACGTTGTGGTAGATGCTCATTAAGATACTCACGCACTTCCAGATGGAAATGTGGTGGAGCCCCATCTTGTTGAAATAAAAACCCTGGTTTATCTTCATGTAACTGAGGCATCAACCATTGCGTTAGCATGTCCAGATAAATTCGACCAGTAACCGTGTTTTCAGCAAAAAAGAAGGATCCATACACTTTAGCACATGACATTGCACAAAACACATTGACCGTGGGTGAATTGCGTACATGTTGTAAAACTACACGACGTTTTTCCGTCCCCCACACTCGAACAGTGCGGCAGTGGCTAGAGTTATCGTGATATGCTCCAGCGGGTGTGGCAGGAGTTAGACTACCGAGTGGATGTTTGTCGAGGAGGTCACATCGAGCACTTGTAGCAGTTGATGGACCAAACACTTGATGAGTTTCTCTTTTCATTGGTATAACTTTCAATAATGTAAATCCCGAAAAGACAAAGTATATGATTATGTCTCGTGACCAGAATATTGTACGAAATGGAAATATAAAAATTGGAGATTTATCCTTCGAAGAGGTGGAAAAATTCAAATATCTCGGAGCAACAGTAACAAATATAAATGATACTCGGGAGGAAAGTAAACGCAGAATAAATATGGGAAATGCGTGTTATTATTCGGTTGAGAAGCTCTTATCATCCAGTCTGCTGTCCAAAAATCTGAAAGTTAGAATTTATAAAACAGTTATATTACCGGTTCTTGTGTATGGTTGTGAAACTTGGACTCTCACTCTGAGAGAGGAACATAGGTTCAGGGTGTTTGAGAATAAGGTGCTAAGGAAAATATTTGGGGCTAAGCGGGATGAAGTTACAGGAGAATGGAGAAAGTTACACAACACAGAACTGCACGCATTGTTTTCTTCACCTGACATAATTAGGAACATTAAATCCAGACGTTTGAGATGGGCAGGGCATGTAGCACGTATGAGCGAATCCAGAAATGCATATAGAGTGTTAGTTGGGAGACCGGAGGGAAAAAGACCTTTAGGGAGGCCGAGACGTAGATGGGAGGATAATATTAAAATGGATTTGAGGGAGGTGGGGTATGATGATAGAGACTGGATTAATCTTGCACAGGATAGGGACCGCTGGCGGGCTTATGTGAGGGCGGCAATGAACCTTCGGGTTCCTTAAAAGCCATTTGTAAGTAAGTAAGTAACTTTCAATAATGTATGTCTCATACTTTTCATAATACAAGGATATGGAATTGGGTAAAGCCTTTGTAGTAGCCCTGTATATTGTGTTCATTTTACCAAAATGAATTTATTTATTTCATAAATTAATGTAGGCTAGTAAATATTATTCATTTTGTATTTTGTACTGGTGCGCTCAGATAAGATCTGGATACAGCCGCCATGTTTCTTCTCATCCAGGATGAGTGATCGTGCGCACAGAACTCCGGCCTGCAGACAAGCTCTCATTGCGCTTGTAAGACATGATGGCTATTCGGCGGCAGCGGCGGCTAGGAGGTTAAGAATTCCTGCAACCACAGCTCGAAGATGGGTGAAAGATTTTAGGGAAGAAGGAATTGTGCAACGGCGTCCTGGTTCAGGCGGACATTTTGTTTCAACTCCTGCACAGAATGCTGCTCTAGTAGCTGAGGCAGTAAGCGATCCTTTCCAGACTGCTTCCTCTATTAAAGCACGTTCTGGCTTCCCTGCGTCTTCTCGCACAGCTCTCAGGCGTTTGAGGGATGCAGGACTCTTCCCTAGTCCCCATTTCAGTTTGATTGATAGGCCTTTCCCCTCTACCCACACCCCCTACCATCAGTAAAGGGGAAAATGCTACTGTTCTCTCACTAATCAACTTTCAACACACAGTGACAAGTGTCATTGTTGAAAATATGTACCCATAATTTGTATTAAGCATTTGTATTTGATTGTCATTAGTCTTTATATCAATTGGCATTTTAAAAGGCTACTGATAGCACAAGATAAATGTTTTCCTCACTGTTAGTACCTACATTACATCATACACAAGTCCACACCTGTGGAGTAATGGTCAGCGCGTCTGGCCACGAAACCAGGTGGCCCGGGTTCGAATCCCGGTCGGGGCAAGTTACCTGGTTGAGGTTTTTTCCGGGGTTTTCCCTCAACCCAATACGAGCAAATGCTGGGTAACTTTCGGTGCTGGACCCCGGACTCATTTCATCGGCATTATCACGTTCATTTCATTCAGACGCTAAATAACCTAGATGTTGATAAATCGTCGTAAAATAACCCAATAAAAAATCATACACAGTGGTGAAATCTGCACTGTGTCGCATCCCCTGGCTTCTTAATACAAAACCAACATTCCTTATTTAATTAGTAATGAAAATATTGTAACAACGCCACTAAAATATACTGAAACTTCTTTTCAGACATCTGTATGGCTGTATTTTATATTACCTTATGTACTTGATTTAATATTCTATTATTTTCTTGTGTGTATAAGATGGGGAGTGCAGGTATAAGACGTAACAGCTGCTGCTCGATTGTTGACTTTTATTTTTATTTTAGTAGGTTATTTTACGACGCTTTATCAACAGCTTAGGTTATTTAACGTCTGAATGAGATGAAGGTGATAATGCTGATGAAATGAGTCCGGGGTCCTGCACCGAAAGTTACCCAGCATTTGCTCATCTTCGGTTGAGGGAAAACCCCGGAAAAAACCTCAACAAGGTAACTTGCTCCGACCGGGAATCGAACCCGGGCCACCTGGTTTCGCGGCCAGACGCGCTGACCGTTACTGCACAGGTGTGGACTCGATTGTTGACGGACTCAGGGCAAGAAGGGGGGGAAAGAAATGCCTTCGCATCCTCTCAACTTCTGTGACATGTTGTTTAGGGTTGCTGCAGTGAGGGATCACGGGTGACGTCACGGACTATTTCGATTGACTTTTGCGGAGTTAAATGCTGACCAGAGTCTGATATGATGTATTATTATCAGACGAAGACACATTTTCCTCTGGAAAGACCTGTCTGCAAATAGTGTTTCGTTCTCTTGAGTCACGTGACGAACAAAAATACGTGACCCCATGCTTTCGCAGTGGCCGCGATAGTATTTCCTGCTGGATCTGGATGTCACGTCAAGGGTTAGGTTATTGTGGAAAGTTGAAAACAAGCTTAATGGATCTCACATATGAGGGGTTCACAACCAGAGTGGACCAAGTCCATCTGGAATAGTTCTGAGATATTGAGTCTTAGGCCCGGTTGCAGAAACGCAAATCAAATCAGTCCCTGATCGCCAATCAGTTGATGTCTGATTTATTTGATTGTTCATTGCGTTGCACAGACGTGAATCTCCAATCAACTTGTCTCAATTTACTAATTGCTGATTTAAGAAAGAAATACATTTGACAACAGCGCTATTTAGCAACCACAGCCAATTTGATGCTCTTTAAAAGTCGCGAAACGAATGCATCAAGTGGGCGGTGACTAGGGAAACAAGTGAATGTTTTGCTGTTTTGTTGCTTTTTGTAGAAAGGAAACAGGCGGATTCTATTTGTATATAGACTACAATATAGTGAAAGAAAATGAAGAAGAAACAAAAAGTGAGGGGGCTTCTGTTGTGGGATTTGCTAGGGGAATCGACAAGAAATTGGAATATGCATAGCTTCCATAACCCAAAATAAGTCCATTTCCCATCTCTCTGTTTACAAATGGAGCTCGTAACCTACTCATTAAAAATAATGTGTTGTCATGTGTAGAACCCTGCCAATGGGCTACAACATTCCAGAATTTCAATGATGGTGTAGTCTACATATTGCCTGTATATTCACAGAAAAGAAACCTTTTCTATTTCGATAAAGTTCGGCATCATTTCAACCAGGTGATTGGATGGGGATGTGAGCAGTCTATACTACCAATATTAGGCTACTCTTGGAAATCCTGACATGGCTGAAAATTCTCTCTGGATTTCAAATCGTTCCCTGTTTGAAGTTTGGGGATTTATGAGACCCTGCCATAACAAAGCAGTTTCATACGTAACATTCCTAACTACTCGGCAAATAGTTGATTTGTGGACCCTAACAAGATAACCCAAGACCGCCTGAAAAATTCCAACAGCATAAAATCTCAGCATTATTAGAACTTGGTTCATAGGAGAAAGTGGAAGGTTTCGATTTATCTGTCTGCATATATTTGTTTCAATTTTTGAAAGTAACAAAACACAGGAATCCTTACTTAACCTAAATCTTTGCTCAAATTCTCTGCCATTACACATAAAAACAATTCATGTCTATCACGGAAACGCCTTCTTCTTAATAATATTTTTTTCATTTAAAATTTCTTCATCAGAAGAATCCATTATGTCGAAAACAATATTGTTACGCTATAACTATTTACTATATAATACTGCATTATAAAGAAAACAACATAAATAGCCTGCTTGATCGATGATCAATGACCAGCAAAAATCTGTTGATCAAATCTGATGGAAGACTGATTTCCGATCAAACACTGATTGTTCTTTCTGCAACAGAAATAGAACTGATGGCCAATCAAACCCGCCTTGATTGCCAATCATATTTTGATCGGTGTTTCTGCAACCGGGCCTTAAAGTTCCTGGCTCACGCTTAAAATTTCACCTTTCATAGGAAATGCTGCCCTCCATAGAGTAACAAATGAGTTATAGACTTTGTTTCTCATGGCAATGAATAAATCTAAGTTTTTTTCATCCGAGATTGCATTAATCCACAAACTGATCACTGGTGGACTTGATCCACTCTGGTTGTGAGCCCCTCATATATAGAATAATATAATGCTCCCTTCTAACATATTTCACTTCTGTCTAAATTGTCAGTAACCATTAACATCTGATAAAGAATTGAGAACTAATTTCTAGCACGTACGTTAACACCAGCCAATAGGAGAACACACATGATTTGGTACGATGGTATGGCATGTGGTAAAACTCCACCCTTTTGTTTACCTCTGTATTTTTCTTTCATGGAATTCAGTCTGATAATGATCGAAGAGATTGAATTTAAAAACTAGGAAATTTTTGCATTCTGAGAAATTATTTCAAAACATTGAGACAGGCATCCAAAACTGGGACTGACCAGGTAAAAACTGTGGCACTGTCCCTTCTACGAGTATTTAATTTCTTTCCACATTTGGAGCCACATTATGAAATATCTCTTTAAAGATGTGTTATGATTGCCATTATTGTAATGGAATGATAGTCAACCTGGATGCAATCAGGGAAAAAAGTAGATTCTGTGAATTATCTCATTTTGATAAATATCTGATAAGATGCAACTGATCGAAGGCATTCTACACGTGCATCTTGTTTAAAGTATTTTAATTATTGACTCTGTTTTAGTCCAGACACTTATTTCTAGTGTTTTGTTTAGTGCATGTTCGCACATTGGAATTAGAATACGCCTGTTAGTAACATCTTGAAATCATTACGTGATAACACGGATATTTCTGCGTTGGTCAATTTTTTTACCTGGTTCCTGGTTTGGGATGATAGACATTCGCTCTAAATGTATTCGGCATTTCAGTAATCCTTATTAATCCATGATCCGTAGGCATGTAGTAGATATTATGGTTTGTGATTATTTTATTCCCTATAGTTCAGTATATTGTGTGGTGTGATACTTTAAAGACTCTGTGAACATTAAACAAATTTGCAATAAACAAGTTAGTACCCGTAAATGATTTTAATTAATGCAACACATTTATTAAACAACTGCGCAACTCTTTGCATAACGTAAGTTAATGACACAACTGTCTGTGGCAATATTAAGTTCACACATTCTATTTAAAAACGCTCCATTAAACAGAGCTAAAATATTTCAGGGGAAGCAGAACACTGATTACGGAAAAAAATATTTTTCAAATGAAAACAAAAATATATATACAGGTAAGGGGTGTACTCAGTCTATTATTAAGAAGTTGTTGAAATGAGATATCTGTACAGTAGAACCCCGATTATCCGTCATCCTATTAACCGATCAGCGGATTATCCGACTCTCTCTCTCTCTCTCACTCTATTCTTTCTTTCTTTGCTGCGGAAAATGTATGTAGTACTATACCTTATATTAGTACCTACCTATTCTTTTCTAGAGTCTATTATTACAAGTCTTTGTCCTTACATATTGCAAGTGTACTGCCAGTAGCAGGAACAATTACCGCTAGACCTGCTTGAAGCTGTTTTTTCCCAAATTATAAAATAATCACTACCTGCTTTCAAAGAAATGATCCCAAAAACTTCCGCAAATTTTAGAGCAAACCTGTGCAGCATTTAGTCCTTGTTCTTCTGTTCGAGTGCTCATACTTCATAATTTCTATCCAAAATATCTTCAACGGCTGTCAAAAGTGTTTTACTAAGCATCAAAATAAAAATACAAATAAATAATTGATCAGTTTGCGAAAAGAGAAATCGCGTTTCCTCTCCCAACACAATACAAGATTGGCATTACAAATGTGCGCGATTTAATTAAAAACAAGAATGAAGTGTATACAATCTGTAAATATATAACAAGAAACCTCTATTATTCCTATCTTTCCACAAAGATTGAACGCAAGAAATTTACTTGGCCCTTATAAAATCATTTTTGACAACCGGACTTAAATTATTACCAGTAAAATTCTGATTCATTATGTAGCATGTTAAACAAAAGACCAGGGCGGAAATTATGAAACTATTATGCATTTAATTTACGAAAATGTTTTATGATACGGATTATCCGACTTTTTCGATTAACCGTTTAGTCCCCCCCTGGATTACCGCGGATAATAGAGGTTCTACTGTATTTTGATTGTTTGGGGATATATTAACTTGGATTATTTCTGAAACAACAGATTATGCATACAGGTAGCATTTATTATAGACGTATGAAAATTTGTAATGGAAGCTAAGATGCGAGTTACTGACCACCACCGTCGTGGGCGCGGGTGGGACAGCAAACTTCATAATCAGTGCATTGTGATGGAGTTAGCAGGGTCAGATATCATCGATAAAACACACTATTTTATCTAGGCTACTGAAAGCAAATACCTTACTATAATAATACCGGACAGCTATCAATTTTACATGCGAACGACGCTGGTGCTGCTACCTAGGCGGCCAGTGTGGTGATACTCGTGAAGCAAGCTGTAATCAACTGCAATGTATATTGTTGCTGGGCTAGTTAATAGTTTTATTAATTAGTGCTATGTTAAAATGTCAGGGTGTATATTATGTACTGTTTATAATTGCTACAAATTTACAGCATTACAAATTGCTCCAAATCGTATTTTCGATTTCCGAGGGATCATAAAAAGTGAGTCAAAACATTCTTTAGTAGGCCTAATTCCTTCGTCTTTGTGTTGATAGAAAAATACAAATTAGCTTTTTTTATTTAGACCTAATAAATGAGTAGAAGTTAAAATGGATTGGAAATTTTAAGGTTTTATCAAATTGTTTTATTGTTGTCCACATGCCTTTACTAATTATTACAAGCATCAGATTACTATCAATTTTATATTTGCAGTTGTCAGCAATGCGTATATAAAGCATTATTGTAAATTCATTCTTAATGTCATAATTGATTTTATGCTCGACCATGCCGAAATGTAGTAATTATACACCTGGTAGCAGTCCTTTAATGCATGTCATTAAAGTACAGGTGTTTTCAGCCAATGACAACTCAGCTTACAGGTGTTCAGCCAATAACAAGTCAGCTTTGTACCGTTATAAAACCGCACGTATCGATTATTCTCGGATATGCAATCGAAAGAGAATTAGCGAAAAGTCACGGAGGCTGGAAATCCAATACTGTCGCAGAAGGTTATGTTCTGTTACTATAATAGTTAGCGTTAATTGTAAATAATATTCAAATAAATTCAATTTTTCATCTCGTTTTTCAATGTCGAATTCAATAATCAAGGTTATACCAAGTTTAACGGGATTACACAAGGTCAATGACATTATTGTTCCTCGGAAAAAATCAATACTTTCGCATCTGCGCACATCTCACAATTCACGACCTAGAACAAGGTCACTTCCGATCTTGTCAGATGCAAATAAAATGTATACATCTGAGTAATTTCAATTTAGAAATATGGTCGAGCATAAAAAGTCGTATGAAACTCGCCTATAATGGTAATTAAGAAGCTCGTATGAAAATTATGAAACTCGCTTGCGCTCGTTTCATAAACATCTATACTCGCTTCTTAATTACTATCATTATAGGCTCGTTGCATAATGTACTATTGTCTCAATAAAGCAAAGAGAAAATATGTACCGGTAAGAATTAATTACGGAAAGTAATATGAAGTATACAATATTTCTCATAATAGGGCCTATGCAGCTTTAGTATAAGATAGTAATTTTACATTAAATATTATTCAACGCTTCTTAAGTGTTTCATATATTATTCCACAATAGTAACTCACGTTTTAAACAATAGTGCGAATCACGCTGTGTTAATATTTGTATATGTGGACGTAATTCCATCCTGCTCCGCTAGATGTCAGGTCCGCGATATTTCGCACTCAGGCCAATGCTGCTAGTATACAGCTGCCCGGTATTATTATAGTAAGGTATTTGCTGGAAGTACAGTCACTACTTGCCTGAATATAATGCAGGCATTCTCTTCTTTTTTTTGTAAATCCCACACTATTAGCTATCGATATTTAAAATCAGTTGCACTCCGTATGTTGATGCACGTACAAACTGCACTCATTACTAAATATAATACTGTTTATTTTAAAGACCACATAATATCACAGACTATACGAACTCAAAAACCAATGTCCTTCATTTCCTCCAGACCTGACATGTCTTCGTCTTCATTTTCCATCCAGTCATTTTTACATTCGTTGTGTTGTGCCGTGTTGTTTCTCTGAACCAAACTGTTCTGATGTCGTACTTCTGAATACCAATTTTGTTATGCGCGACAACTTTGGTTGGATGGCTTGCAGAATGGACGGCTATTGCATTCGACTCCCACAAAATACAATACTCAGACTTACCAGGATTTCTGACACACCATTAATTGAAAAAGAGTGATTGTACTTTGTTAGCATTCTGCTTGTTCAGCTAATTTCACTCGTTATACTTAATTTAGTTAATACCACTTGTTTTACTTATTATGCTACTTTGAATCAGGACATACGGTAACACTCCTTGATTTCTTAATTCAGATTCAAGATTAAATTCATTACAAACAAAACTATATTTGATTTATTGAATTAATTACATCAAATAATTATCTTCGTTCGTGCGTCCGTCAACTAATGCCATAATTTCTTTCGAATTTTCTTGAAATATCTTCTGTCTATTTGACGGATGAAATAACTGCGTACAATACATGTGTCCATTGATGACTGTACACTTCTTACAGTTTCAGTGTATGAAAATGTTTTTTGGTGGACAAAGTGAAGATTTGTTTTGATCAATTAGTGCATCTTCAATGGCTGGTGTCTTTCAGACAGTTAGTTTTCTTAGGTTTTGAAGTTTTGTAAATTTTATTTTATAGGCCTAATTCCGAGTTGAAATTTCAGTGCGGTATTGAAAGAGTTTACTCTTAAGCAATTTTCATTGGACTGATGGAAGAAATAGGCCGTTGATTGAATCCGCCCAGGGTATTATTATTATTATTATTATTATTATTATTATTATTATTATTATTATTATTATTATTATTATAATGAACAATCTAAAACATTTGAATTGCTTACAATTTCATAAATACCGCCTTCTTGCCCAGACTGAGACATTCTAGAAAGTACCTATGTGCTCAAGTCAAAAGTCAAAAGAAAGTGGAAATGCCTAATGATTATATAAATTTTATAAATATTCATATCAAACACAGTGTAGGCCTATAAGTTAATGGGCTATAAATGAATCAGAATGGAATGGCTACAGTGATCCAAAGTAGTCTACTGTGTATTTTGTTTCACAGATATTCTCATAAATGTTGAGAAAGTTTGTGCCTCATTAGAGACCCCAGTTTTATGCGATTTCGAAAGAAGTCTCAGCTACCAAAGTAACTACAATTTCTGGAGGAAAGACGAACATTGACCGGTATGGCTAATACATTATATTTTGCTTAGTTGGGCTCTGAGAGCTAGGAGTATATCGGTCATTCTCACATATCCACCGCATTTCTTTCTCCTGCATAGATTTCAGTAATGGGTTCTAACTTGAAAAATGTCTTCTATGGAAGTAATATAGGACTAGCACCAACGAGTTAGAAAGAGAAAGATATAGAGTGGTCATTGCCCCGCCATGTTTGAAGAAAATTGAACGACGGTCGGTAATGAACTTATGCGCCCAAAACAAAGTGGGCGTGGTGATAACTGACATTAGAATCGTCAGCTGTCTTAATTTCGTTTGCATAAATCAGCTAAACTGAAGTGGAAAAACCTAGTATTTCGTCAAATACGTGCTAGGAACTTAATCTAAACTTATGTACGCTAAATTTAAAACACTTGAGCTATTCCTAGAAGGAATGCTTAAAAGAATAACCTAAGCAAAATTGTCATGTAGTATGACAAGAAGTCCTAGCAAATATACTGAAGAAAATGTTAATATTCCTAGGTTCTTTTAAATGCGACCTGCAAGATTGCCTATAAAATGAACAAGTATGATTCGGATGATTTTATTAAATTGTTTTCCCAGTCTCTACACGTTGCAAAACTATTTACTATACCATAAGATATAGAATGAAAGTAGGCCCTATCTGTAGTAAACAACCTTTACCTCCAAGCTTGTAACGTGGGTGAAACATGACAAAACACGCTTTCAGTTTTTTTGTTACAGTAAAGTATAATTATTATCAATATGTGAACATGAGGCCAACAGCCGGCTGGTCTGTCTGAGCCTTTCAAGGGCTGTGGCACCACAGATAATTATTAGTGTATAATTGAGCACCCACGTACAATAATGGGGTAAGTAGTTACGAAATATATTCATACTTACCCCATTATTGCACGTGGGTGCTCAATTATGTTCTTTCATGTCCTTACAGTCAAAATACTAACAACAATACGACCTACCCCAGAGTTTTGCGTTATTTTGGATGCGAGTGTCGAAATACAATTTTAATATTTGATTGCTATTACTCGGTTTGAAACGAATTGTAGCGGTTTTATCCGTATTTAGTTTAACTTTATTACTAGTGAACCATTTATTTGATTAATCGTTTGTCTTCGAAATAGGCCTACTTTTTTATAAGCTACAGCTCATCGTCTTCTTGTATAAGCAATAAGGACAGAAGGAGCAGAAATAAAGGATGCCGGTGTCGAAATACAGTTTTAATATTGTATTGCTATTTGTTTTTCACTGGGTCTGAAACGGAATTGTATTGGTTTTATCCGTATTTAGTTTAAGTACATTACCAGTGAACCATTTATTTTGTTTATGCCGGGCGTTGTTACACATTTATGCATGAAAAAAGAATGCTGCTAATTAACAAAACTATGGACTTAACTTCATAAAATTTACATGAAATATGATATATCAGTTGTCTTTTTCCTTTTGACATTGCAGTTATATGCAGCACACACGACAGGCATGTTTTTTCTTCGTTTTTTTGTACTTCTTACCTCCGTTATACAACATTGTAAGCAGACGAATTTTTACAAAGGTGGGCGCTTAGCTCAGATCTGCCGTGTTTCGCGGTGGCACCGCAAAGAGCGCTGTACAGGACAACATGGCCACTCTATAGTCTTCTCTTTCTAACTCGTTGACTAGCACATATAGTTAGCCATCCTAAACATAGGTCGATATTACATTTTCTTACCGCAATGGAAAGAATTGGGGACAACTGACCACAGAGGCAACTCGCCACATAATTGAAATTCGTATCAAAGACAATTAGCCACACATTAAAATTCAAGGAAATACTCAAATTCGCAATAATTTATAATATATTTCTCTGGTAACAAGACAAATCCAGAAGCTGTAAACTAATTCGGAACTATGGCGGAAGAAATTCGCTTCACACAATCAGAAAGAGGCTCTGACAAATTAATATATCTTGGCTACATGTAGGCCTACACGAGACTTAGAGAAAATAAGAATGGAGTTGTTTGGCGCTGTGACATGCGTGGCGGGTGTAATGCAACAGTCACGTTATCAGAAGATGGAAG
This sequence comes from Periplaneta americana, assembly GCF_040183065.1. Taxonomy (NCBI): domain Eukaryota; kingdom Metazoa; phylum Arthropoda; class Insecta; order Blattodea; family Blattidae; genus Periplaneta; species Periplaneta americana. Next base: position 4,865,400 of record NC_091133.1, on the reverse strand, counting down.
CAGTTTCGTCAAAGAACCGTCTGAACGCAAGAATCATTCTGGAGACTGGGGAAGGATTAAGGCAAAGGAATGTGTAGAGAACATGAAGACAAGGACGAGGACTTCCCGAGATCCAACGTCTGTCATTATTCAAAATGAGTTATAGCGTATTGCAAGCAAAGCCAATGTGAATCTACCGAAGAAACCATCTATTAAAAAACTGTGCGCCGTGCCAGGACGCTGCACCTACCATCTGAACAAAGGAATTTTGACGAACTGAACGTTATAGCCGACAGGTACACTAAGACCGTACAAGGAGAAAGGTGGTTGTTGTATTTTGAACCGGAGGTCAACGTGAAAGTTATCATATTTGCCACTAATTCACATTTTAAAAAATTGTTACGGTTCCATTTTTGGATAATGGACGGTGTGGCAAATTGTCTATTTGTGGAAAATTGTCTATCTGTGGCAAATTGTCTATCTGTGGCAAATTATCTATCTGTGACGAATTGTCCCTATTACCATTTTTCTGTGGCCAATTGTCCCAGTTACCAATTTTCTGTGGCCAATTGCCCGGAACCGCAATGGAAAGTTAGGAATACCCAGATATGTAGACACCGTGGATATTACTTTCAATGAATATCACCTTTAAATTATAAATCATATTATAAAGAAACAAATTGTATTGAAAAGTTCGTTAAAGGAAGCACCGTATACATCTCATATACAACTATTTCATCAAAGTCTTACTACAGAAGTTGTGTAGTTTTTGTCCACGAGTTTTAGATTTTGCCATAGAGCAGATGATTTTTCGCTTTGACAGCAATCAAGTTCAATAGCAGCATCAAATAACAAGTGTAATTAATAAGGGATTTGAAGAAAAAAACGCAGCTTAATATTTCCATCACGACAGAGTGTGTTATGTTTATTTGATTATAATATATGTTACGTATGTAGGCTGTCGTCACTGGTTTGACAGTTTATCCTATGCACAAAAACATTTTTTTTTTTCAGGAAACGGGAAAAAACGACAAAATTCTGAAGTGTAATAACCTATTTCCTATGTGAAAACTCCACAGATGTTTTTTTAATTTTAAATACTTGCATTTAATAACTCCTGTAAAGTTTAAAGGTAGTGGTAGATACTGCAATTTCGCGATAGTTACATATGGTAGGCCTGCCGATAAGTGATATTTCACAGTAGATTTCTTAATAGAGATGTACATGACGGTATTTGATACAAGAACATATTATGATATTATGCTTAAACTGTAGCGCCACAAACAAAAATTAAAGAATTAAAATCCTACTCATAGGACTTCACGTTAAGATCAAGTTACCTCATGGTAATAACAATTTTATTTATGATAAAGAAACCTGAATAGTGGACAATTAAAAATTGTCCGTAATCTTCATTTAGGACTACTGCTTTCTAACATACGAGTATTCACAATATAAAAGGTTCATTATAAGCTGGTAACTAGGCATACCCCCGAATCCAAAAAAAGAAATGTTGTTCCTCTATTGAGGTTCCATGATATAGTAAGTTTATAGGCCTATCTCACAAATACTCGCTTAGTATTAAATTAGCAGCCACTGGCGTAGTTCAGTCAGCTAAGACGTTTGCCTGCCGATCCAGAGTTGTGCTCGGGCACTGGTTCGGTTCCCGCTTGGGCTGATTACCGTATTGGTTTTTTCCGAGGTTTTCCCTAACTGTAAGGCAAATGTCATGTAATTTATGGCGAATCCTCGGCCTCGTCTCGCTATCACCAATTCCATCGACGCTAAATAACCTCGTAGTTATATAGCATCGTTAAATAACCAAAGTAAAAATGAAAGTATTGAATTAACATCATTTACTTTTAAAAAAACATGGTACTATTTTCCACCTGTGATTTTCACTTCGTCTTTCAATGGTACATTGTAATGGAATGTGTCATAATCACACTCTGTTACTTTTCTAGTTCTTGATATATAATCTGAAGGAGCATTGATGTGTGGTTTAAAGAGACGTTCAAGAACTGAATGAACATTATCAACCTCCATCATCTGTGATTGTGCTCTAAAAATAACTTCAATTTTCATTGACCTATGCTGAGAATGTTCAACTGCTCAGTGCTCTGGCCTATTGAGGGCAATCATAGAACATTAATACGATAAATTTATTCTTTTATATTTCTAAGTTATTACAATTTATTTTTACAGAATTCTCCATTTGCAAAACAAATGAAGAAAAGCAGAAGGGAGCACATACCGTCACTCATACAGGTGCTAGAAGATTAGTTGATGGCACAGTCAAATGGTACTATGTCTGCCATCGTACAAGGACATTTCAAAGTAGAGGAAAAGGTTTACGAGAACTGAAATCTCAGGGAGCTGCAAAATCAGACATTCTTGTCTGGCAACAATGGAGATGACAGAAAATCTCAATGCAGAAATTCACGTTACATATTTCAGTGCACTTTTTGATGTGGCTCACACTTTACTAAGTGCTGAGGAAAAATCATCAATATCAGGCAAACTTGCTGAGAGTGCCATTGCAGACAGTACTTGACCACATTCGGAATTGTGCAACTGGGTACCTGGCACGCAGATCTTCATAACATTATGGCTGATTTTAATATTAATCATTCTAAAGGACATCAAAATGACAAAATCAGTGTCCAGTATTGCGTAGAAGAGATGACAAAGTGAACAACTCTGGAGTATATTTCAAACGGCAAGGTTTACCTGACGAATTAAGTGAAATTAGAGAAGAAGACTTCATGATTATATTGATGACTGAACCTCAGAGGGGCGTTTTGATAAGATTAGGCACAGAAATAATACGCATTGATTCCACACACGGAACTAATGTTTATGATTTTCATCTTATAACTGTTGTAATTGATTAACTTGGCAGCTCATTTCCTTGTGCTTAATGTATTAGCAATAAAGTTGATACCATGTGTATGTCCTCCTTTTTCAGAGCTCTTAAGAATGTTATTGGCTCATTAGAAAGTAAACTCTGACGATGTGTCATCTTACTACAATGCCTGGGAATGTGGAGAAACGTCTTCTGTGTCTCTGTGGACAAAAACTGGAGAAACTGGTTGCAGGTAAAGAGTTAAAGGCACTTGCATACCAGTACCAAATTTCCCGCACTGTTCTTGAAGTTTGCAAAACTGCTCAGTGCATTTTTGGAAGAAGTGAATCAGTCTGATACGTTATTATTCTGAAATTACTTTCACAATCATTGTGCACAAAGATCGGAAGTTTGGGCATACTGGCATCGTACGAGTATTTACATAGGGATTAACACTAACATGTGATTCAGGGTCATTTTTCCGAATTCACTATTCAGAATGTACTTTTTCTCTAAATGCAAAAATCCGAATCCAAGTTTCGGAATTCTGTTTACCGAATGTAATTATTTCGAAACCAAATTTTCGAATAGCTGGTTGATAGTTATTGGGATTTATCTCTCACCCAAGGAGGATAATTTTTTTTTTAAATAAAATCGGTTTTCTAGATTAAACATTTGTGATTATTAGGAATGAAAATGTTGCTATGAAACACATGTGTAACAACATCCACACACGTCCGAAGTTTCTTGTTTACACGCGTCATCATGGATGTACGATCCTTGATAGTGGAGTCGTCAAGAGAGGGAAAGAAATTGTTATTGGATTGCTTTGTTATTATAAGAACAAATCTACGCTGCCAGACAAAAATTATTGGAATTGTATAAAGGTCCGTACTAAGGAATGTACCGGTACTGCTGGCGCGATTACCACTGGCCTAAATGATAACATTCTGGTGTTAAAAGGTGTAGCCAAGTCACCACGTACACAAAAACAGCAGAGGCGGAACGAGTGCGGCAGACTTTGAAGCATAAGGCTCGAGAGCATCCTGACTGAAACCAGCCCAAATTCTACGTAATGAGTTGCCATCAGTTCCTTCTGGTGCACTGATCTTTCTGCCGGTGCGACAGAATATTCGTAAGGCCATGAGAAGAGACAGACGCCAGCAACAACCTCGAAATTCAAGATTGCTGGATGAATTACATTCGAGAAACATATACGGTCACTCAGTCAGGTGATTGCTGGTAAACACCATCCTAGTTTCTACAGAGTTTTGTCAGAATCCAGGAGGAGGAAAGAGACCATGATCCAAGAATTTCTTATCGGTCGTCCTGTACGAAGGGAGCCAAAAAAAAAAGGTAGTGGAAGAATCTGCAAGCGAGGATTTCAGGAATTGTAGCACAATACCAAACATACAAAGATTAGGGGAGGCTTATGCACTACTTTCGGATACATGGACATCAGTTCACCCTGTAAAGACACTTGTGCAATTACATATGTGAAATATATATTTTGCATTCTGTAAAAATTGTAATATTTTCTGAAATAATTTTTTTGTATTCCGTAAAATTTGTCATATTTTCGAAATTGTATTCGAAACTGAAAAAAAATAGAGTTAAGAAAATTGACTTCAGAAAATCGTATTCGGAACTTTGGCATTCGAAAAATTGTTTTCAGAAAAAAGGGCCCATTTCAAACATGTACCGTACCTTGAAGGTTTACACAGAGGTATTAAATATAGCTATTTGGAGGGAAGGGCTAATAAGAAACTAGATAAACTAATAACTACGCTGTTAAACTAACAAGAGACGAACTGTTTGATTGGTTGATCAGGAAAAGTTACTCAAAAGATAGCAACAATTCATAAGAAACATCAGTTGCGCAAACTTATTCCAGCCATTGATGTATGTAGGACTGAAGCTAGAAGAATATGGAGAGTAAAATCACAGTCGCTGCAAAACATGTGGTATCATGTTCTAAAAAATGAGAACTCCAACGTGACTGTAAACTACTTGTATTCATACATATGCATGTAGTTGTACTGACCATGTTTTAAACTTTAGTAAGTGCCAACATATACATGCAATAATATCCACAAGTGAAGATGTAAGAATAATTCAGGATCAAGATATAGTGACAGAAAAACATGAGCCAGAACGTTCTGTTGATGAGCCACTAGAGCTTCTGCAAGACATACAGGATTTTACATCCTCAGTTGCTCACGAGGTTAGTCGTAATCCAAAGCAGACAACTGTTATTCAGATGACAGAAGCCGAGTTAAAAACTACTGAGTTCGATGTCACAGAGTTTATGAATGTCTCGCATGCAAAGAGAATAACATTGCTACAGTCAAATGGAAAGACAATGCTGTGATCACAGTGTTATCCAACCAAAGTGCAGTTTTACCCAACGAGTTAGAAAGAGAAAGATATAGAGTGATCATTGCGCCGCCATCTTTGAAGAAAATTGAACGACCGTCGGTAATGAACTTATGCGCCCAAAACAAAGTGGGCGTGGTGATAACTGACATTAGAATCGTCAGCTGTCTTAATTTCGTTTGCATAAATCAGTTAAACTGAAGTGGAAAAACCTAGTATTTCGTCAAATACGTGCTAGGAACTTAATTTAAACTTATGTACGCTAAATTTAAAACACTTGAGCGATTCCTAGAAGGAATGCTTAAAAGAATAACCTAAGCAAAATTGTCATGTAGTATGACAAGAAGTCCTAGCAAATATACTGAAGAAAATGTTAATATTCCTAGGTTCTTTTAAATGCGACCTGCAAGATTGCCTATAAAATGAACGAGTATGATTCGGATGATTTTATTAAATTGTTTTCCCAGTCTCTACACGTTGCAAAACTATTTACTATACCATAAGATATAGAATGAAAGTAGGCCCTATCTGTAGTCAACAACCTTTACCTCCAAGCTTGTAACGTGGGTGAAACGTGACAAAACACGCTTTCAGTTTTTTTGTTACAGTAAAGTATAATTATTATTATCGAAATCTGAACGTGAGGCCAACAGCCGGCTGGTCTGTCTGAGCCTTTCAAGGGCTGTGGCACCACAGATTGAGCACCCACGTACAATAATGGGGTAAGTAGTTACGAAATATATTCATACTTACCCCATTATTGCACGTGGGTGCTCAATTATGTTCTTTCATGTCCTTACAGTCAAAATACTAACAACAATACGACCTACCCCAGAGTTTTGCGTTATTTTGGATGCGAGTGTCGAAATACTATTTTAATATTTGATTGCTATTACTAGGTTTGAAACGGAATTGTAGCGGTTTTATCCGTATTTAGTTTAACTTTATTACTAATGAACCATTTATCTGATTAATCGTTTGTCTTCGAAATAGGCCTACTTCTTATAAGCTACAGCTCATCGTCTTCTTCTATAAGCAGTAAGGACAGAAGGAGCAGAAATAAAGGATGCCGGTGTCGAAATACAGTTTTAATATTGTATTGCTATTTGTTTTTCACTGGGTCTGAAATGGAATTGTATTGCTTTTATCCGTATTTATTTTAAGTACATTACCAGTGAACCATTTATTTTGTTTATGCCGGGCGTTGTTACACATTAAATTTATGCATGAAAAAAAAATGCTGCTAATTAACAAAACTATGGACTTAACTTAATAAAATTTACATGAAATATGATATATCAGTTGTCTTTTTCCTTTTGACATTGCAGTTATATGCAGCAGACACAACAGACATGTTTTTTCTTTGTTTTTTTGTACTTCTTACCTCCGTTATATAACATTGTAAGCAGACGAATTTTTACAAAGGTGGGCGCTTAGCTCAGATCTGCCGTGTTTCGCGGTGGCACCGCAAAGAGCGCTGTACAGGACAACATGGCCACTCTATAGTCTTCTCTTTCTAACTCGTTGGTTTTACCTATTCAGAAGGCAAGGATTTCCTTCAACGAGAAAAGAAGGATAGCAGTACTTCAGCCTAATATTATTTGCAACTGCAACAGAAATATTCAGGGAGTAAATCTAATGGACAACAACATTTCTAATTAATTATAGAATTGGAATCCGGAGGAACAGATGGTACATGCCAATATTTTGGTGAAGCAGTGTTCCAGCACCACATCAGGAGTATGGCACAGCTCCCCAGTGATGTACAGACCAAATGAAGTAACATATTTCTCTATCTGTGAGAGATGATCGTGGAGCCCAAAATTATCATACTGTGCTGGTGACTAAGAGACTGGGAAGAGTAAAAAAACCTGGTATTTCCTAGACTTTATAACTGGAAGTGATTGTGGTGACCTCTCCATGTTTATGTCATTGACCTTTTGAAAGATTTTCGTTCATAAATTTCAGGAAAGTCTTTCTTGAACACACAGTTGTTCACAAATATCAAGGAAGAGGTAGACTTCAGGGATTGCTACAATTGTATGAACAATAACTAAATGAAGCTTGTGACAAGCAATGAAGAAATACATAGGGATTGTCGATTGATCTTTTGAAATTAAAACCTACACACCCCCAGGTTTACCTTTCATCACTGATGCTTCGAATTCCTAAACTCTGTTTTGATAAATGCTGAGTGAGAGTTTCTATATGCAAAGCTATATGCAGCATTATTTATAACAGAATACTTAAGCCAGTTCCATGTCCTTTTCTTCCCCCTTGTCACGAAGGAGAAACCCGAAGGCTTACGCTGCAGTCTGAGACTTATTGTGCTTACCACTCCTATTCTGTGAATGATTGGGTAGTCGAACAGCCATGCTCTTGTACAAGTACAGCATGCTGCACCGTGAACTTAACCTGGGCTATTGTGTGAATTAATGAGGCGAAATGAGTCCGAGGTTCAACTCCGAAAGTTACTCAGCAATTCTGCTCCAATTGGTTGAGGTAACCAACCAGGATTTGAACAAAAAAAAACTCATTTTCGTTGTCAGGAGGACAAGAGACGTTTTAAAAATGAGCTCCTCAAGCAATAACAGAATGGCGAAGTGGACAAATATGAATCATCCTATACAATGTGTTGGCATATCTCTCTAGTTCACACAAGGATGTTGTTAACAAAAATCGAAAGTATTTGATATAGACTAAATGACATTTCGCTTAATGTGTAGTTTCAGAGTTCATAGCTAATGAATGTTTATTATTTCATTGTGTGTGTATTCTGCACTGCTGTGGAGGAGTAACAGCATATTTTACTGTGAAATGAGTAGGCCCAGATTCAAATCTCTATTGCGACAAATTATCTAATTGGAGTTTTCCCCCAGGTTTTCCCTCAACTATAGTTAAAGTTGAATTGCTGGCAAGTTTTCGGTGTTAGACCTCGGACTTCTTTCACGTCACTTATCAAATGCCGTTGTCATCACCACCACAGCTCGGGTACCGTACAGCGTGCTGTATTTGTACAAGAGCACGATTGTGTGGTGGCAGAATAATTAACAGAATGGCAGTGGTAAGTCTCAGGCTGCAGTGCAAGTCTTCAATACCATCTTCCTTAAAAAGAGGTATTTGTCTTTTTTATGCGTGTGGGTGCATTTATATGCAGTTGATAAGAATATGTAACCATCTAATAATTAGCTTATTTTATTATCCTATTGTGCCCCCCCCCCAAGGAAATCGTTCTTCTTTTATGGTTCTAACACCCGAGTTATTCCTAAGTTGACAAAATTCGAATCTTGGAAATTAATGGAGAAGCATTTTTAACCAAGTGAATATTTCATGACGTTTTACAGTACCAGCACTGTATGCTGGTAGGGCTACCTCTGTGTGTACTTGCTTAAGGAAATAGTGACTCCAGAACCCTATGTAAATCTTTTCAGAGTTGGTCCAGTGACCTGTCACACACCAAAGGTTTCCTGTACCTATTTCATTGTGTTGGTGTTGGTGCGTAGCACGCTCGTGAGTAATTTGACCCTTTTTGTGGTACCTCTACGCGTACTTGTGTAAGGGAATAGTGACTCAAATTCTATCAACTTTACTCTCTGAAAATCTTTTGAGGTCTTGTGTGCTGTCTGTAATGCATTAAAAGAATCTTCCGTTCTCATTGCAGTTCAAAAAAGTTTTAAGGTTTTGTTGAAATAAGCTGCGCAAGAAGGACGAAGTCAGGAGATTTGTTTCTTGTTTCGATTATCAGCTGTAGATCTGTAGATTCCTAAAAAAAAAAAGCTGTGCTGCAAAACCATTAGACCTGGCTGCAACCTGTCGTTTGTAGTGTAATCTAATTTAAAGTCATTGACGAGTGTTACGTATCGAATTAAGAAGTAGCTCAAAATCAAAATATAGCCCTAGTATCAAATTATTAAACAATAAAATCAGTTTTTAATGATTAAATATAAAATTAAATTTAAGTTAATGAAACCCACATGTTAATCCAGTGATCGTGATTCTGTAAATTCAATGTAACATTTAGGCTTATTATTATTATTATTATTATTATTATTATTATTATTATTATTTCTGTAATAATTTTTCTACAAGTTACCGTGGTCACGGCTCGCTTGATCATAGGGGGAGCTATTCAGCGAATCTTGCAGTCGTATATTTTACATTCAGAACGACGAAGATGTAAGGAATACTATAAAGTCTGGTTTGTTTTCATATTAATACGTCATAAAGATAAGTCTTTGCCTGTGAATATTATCAGTTTTTGCCTTCGATGTAGCTGTTCTGAGAAATTACCTAATTATGATTTGAGTCATTCACAATGCATGCTATTTTACAAGGCGGATGTAGGCTAAATTATTTGTGCGTTATAGGCTATGTTACACTGTTTAACGGCACTTGCAGAAATGACATCAATATGCATATCGCTGTAATAGGATTTAATTCTTTCATGTGACAAATTTCATATTTTAAGTAAAGCATAATTAGCAAAAGATTGTTTAGTTTTTGTATGTCGACGTACAGTATATGTGCCTCATGACAATTGGAACGCTGATTTAAATTGACCACGGAGTAGGCTACGTGTCGGCACCGGGTTTCCCCCCCTCTCTTCCTTTTCATCATCATCACTTATTCCATACATAACACTTACACATACATTCACTCAAGTACACGACTTTTTAGTGGGTTATTTTACGACGCTTTATCAACTGTTGTGGTTATCTAGCGTCTGAATGAGATGAAGGTGATTATGCCAGCGAAATGAGTCCAAGGTCCAGCGCCGAAAGTTACGCAGCATTTGCTCTCATTGGGTTGAGGGAAAACCCCGGAAAAAACCTCAGCCAGGTAACGTGACCCAGCCAGGATTTGGACCCGGTCCCGCTCGTTACACGGTCAGGCATGCTAACCGTTACTTCACAGCAGTGGACGAATACACGACTTAACTCTCCACAGATACACATCATGCGCAGCGTGGCCTGCTGAAGTGGTGTGCGATTTAAAAATGGGTCACAATTCTGCCATGTTTCCGCAATATGCGAAACCCGAATCACGCAAGGGAAGTGGGTGGGCATTTGATACACACACACACACACACATTGAGTATACACTTCAGTGTATGATTAACTACACTTCAAGTCAAAATCGGTGTCTAGCTCCTAAGAAGTCCGGTCATGCAGCAGGTATGATAGCAGGGTTTCGTAAGGTATAGGATAAATGACATGTTAAATTTGGTTTGTTCAAACTTTTGCTATGTCTTGCTTTACGTTTGTTTAATATATTCCGAAGCATTTTGATGTGATAAAATAATGAAAGCACATATTGACTGAAACAACCGTAGGAAAAGTTAGGACTTACGCCAATCTTGCTATCACCACCTTCACGAAAAGTCGAAAAACTTAGAAATAAAGTTGTAAAATACGCGTTTTGTGCATATAGTGGTAGATACAACACAATTTGTACTGAATTATTTTCAAGATTTTAGTCTCTTTGTGAAAATAGTAAGAACTAGAGTGGTACAAGTGCCAAATTTTACAGTGGTCGTTTGACCAAAAATGAAAATACGTCCGAATTGATAAGTTTCGGAAAAGTACTAGAACGGTTTTCTTTCTTCAAAATATTTACCTTAACTTCTACCTACGATTTAAGTTTTTTATATATCATTTCACCATGAGCTGTGTATAGAAATAATGCCCTCGGAACAAAGGAACAATGGAGGTACAACAGAAGCGCCCACTGTTTTCGTCACTATAAACTTTTCGCTGTTAGAATAATTCTACAGTAAACAATAGCACTTGACTGAAATGAAACTTGATTGACCGCAGCTCGACGCCACTGATTCTCTGTATGCTGTCCCGCCTACTCTTGTACATTCTATTTCACGTTAAAGATTTTCCGTTGCTCATCAAAGTAGATCTAACCTAATTACTATGCATTCGCCTGCTTATTCTTTAATTAAATTATTTCAAACTTTGTGTAAGGCCGTCATGTCGTATTGTATCACAGTGTAACACATACAGTCGTCCACACCTGTGGAGTAACTGCTAGCACTTCTGGCCGTGAAACCAGCCGGGTTCGATTCCGGGTCGGGGCAAGTTACCTGGTTGAGGTTTTATCCGGGGTTTTCCCTCAACCCAATATGAGAAAATCCTGGGTAACTTTCGGTGCTGGACCCCGGACTCATTTCACTGTCATTATCACCTTCATCTCATTCAGACGCTAAATAACCTAGATGTTGATAAAGCGTCGTTAAATTACCTACTAAAATAAACACATACAGTCGCGCAACTCCATACGTGTCAAATATGCCAATGTTTGACAGCTGGCGCGACAGTAGTGCTCAAACAGCTAGCAAGTTAAACGTTTGTAGTGTACATATGTTAACACAGCTGAGAAATGATATTGCATAGTTTATGTGATATTTTTATACCATACAGTAACTGTATATGGTTCTTATTAATTTTTTTTTTTTTTTTTAGAAACCTATAAGAATTTTACACCCAATTAACTAACCCTTGAAAGCCTGAATTACTTTTCGTCAAGTTTTTCGTTTATTTCGTTATAGACTGATTAAATGGATGTAATTCAACACAACATTGCTTTTGTTTTCCATTCTTGAAGGGAATATTTGGAAGTACAGGGTGTGACCATGGTAAAGGTACCTTCTCTTTTAAATAACGTTGTACAAATGAATCAAATTCACATGTTTTATCGTATTTACCAGCTAAAATTCAATTTTTCTTTTAAAATAAATACAAAGGTTATGGTCTCTAGATAAGGAGCTATATTTTTCTGCGTCGTCTAAGTGTTTCGACTAGTAGCCAATCACAGGTGTGACAGCCACATGCCTATGTTTACATTAGGATTATTTTAACAACAAAAGGATTATAGTGACTGGGCTGTACCTAGTTATATCCTAGTCTAGTATGTACAGTCACGAAGCTCAATACATATGGAATATGCATCCAATAACAGTTGAACTTCAGTTGTTAGCCACTAGAATCGTTACAGTCGCACAGCCTGTTGTCTGTTGTACATTCAGTTGCTAACCGCTTGGAGCCATGTATCGCGAGAAATGAAAAAAATCACCTCAAGCTTCGTGACTGTATGTACTAGAGCAGCAATATGTTGCTAGTAAGTTCAGTGACTACATGTTTCAGAGTTGGCTGCTGTAGTCAAGTGAATGGTTTATCTTGTATAGTGGAGAGTTTTTGAATGCACCGAAAAAAAAATGCGCGTTTTAAAAATTATAACATGTTATCACAGCGAAATAATATGCGACGCAGGATGTATAGTTATCATCAACAGAAGCAAGATTGTGAAACAAAAATATTATAATGGGGCTCATATTTATTTGTCTAATTGTTGCGCCAAGCATTTGTCATCAAGCTATCTCCTTATCAAACGCTTCGTTGAGAGCAGAACTACTTGTCCCTCATCAAACCCTACCTAAACTTTTCACTAACAGTGGCAGTAGGCTTACTTCTCAGTAAGGTTGAGAAGGACGAGGGCAGGACAGAGGAAGAAATCAAATTTCTCGAACTGTGGATGGCGCAGGTAAACATTGTGCCCATATGTTGGTAACATTGTGTACTTCGTTACTGTCATAACGGCATAAAGGAAGAAATTGTCATATTATTGCACCTCTTTGTAGTTAACCTGAAAATGTTTTAATTCAACTCTGTCCAGAGTTGTTGGAAAAAATATTTCTGTTGGCAATTGAGTTTCTGTTTCTAGGTAGTCATTATTACTTTCCCAACGGCTTAATAAGGGAGATTTTCACACATGACATGGTACTGAAGTTTGCCGCCTTAGATATGTCTTTATGGGAGTGATGATACTTTCAGTAGGTACCATATAGTTGTTGTTTCTTACCAATATACAGCAACATATTCATAAGCTCAAGTAAGATGCGGATTCCGACGATTTTGCAATACAAAATGTTCGAATTATAAAGCGAATTTGATGGAATTTTTTGTGGAGATGCATTTTAAAACTTAAGCATTCTATTGGTAATTGTTACAAGTAAAATAACTGTAGAGATATGTGGCAAATTACCTGTGAAATGAAACGTCCAACGTAATGTGAGTGCAAACGTTCTGTTTTCTAGTCAGTGAAACGATTTTAGTCACATGAAACACACGATACGATGTAATGTGAAGAACGCTGAACTGTTATTAATTCAATACGCACTGAAAAACACTCCGCTGGAGCATATATTACTACAATAAACACATAAATTTCACAACTGAACTTTCTTTCGAAGCCCGCCATTATGATACACAATGACGTCCTTCAACTGCCAACGCAAAAAACAAAAAATCACTACTTCACGACAGCCACACTCAATCGCTTGCGTTTTCGATCAAATTCGTGCATGCACCGCTTTCCGGATCAATAAAGTTGAGGCTCTGATTCACAGTCAAATGACGGAAATTGTTAACATCCAGGCCTTCATATCCCTTCCAGCAGTCCGTCATTATTGTGGTTTGAGCGGCGACATGTTTCCGAATAACACCAAGAAAAGTATCTTTGTCCCTCTTATTATTCGGACAAATCTCCAATCGCACTTCCTTCGTCTCACGATCTATCATGCCCAAAACCCGAGAACCCTCCACAATACGACCACCAGCCTAAAATTTCCTACGTCCAATCTTGCATTCATCAATTTCTACTATATGATTCGGCCCTCCAATTCTAGGTTCGTTCTTCTAACGGCGATCCACATTGTCTGAAAGAAAATAACACTTATAGCAAATAAAAGCCTACAAAAACCTAAACTAACCTAACCTAACGCATCATAAAAGTCTAAACTAACCTAACCTATTTCACTAAACTCCAAAACTAACCTAACCTGTCAATAAAACCTAAACTATCCTAACCCAACATTGCACAGTTTCGTATATGCAAAGCATAACAAAAGCCTAAACTAACCTAACCCAACTTCTCAACAAAATCCTAAACAAACCCAACCTAACCTGCCACAGATTTGCCTACACAAAGCATAAAAAGCTAAAACTATCTAACACATAACAAAAACCTAAAATAACCTAACTTAATCTAAACCCTAAACAAACCTAACCTAACCAAAACCCTAAACTAACTTAACCTAACCAAATTTCTAACCTAACCTAACATAAACAAACCTAACTAAAACCCTAAACTAACCTAACCAAAACCCTAAACTAACCTAACCTAACCTAACCTAACCAAAACCCTAAACTAACCTAACCTAACCAAAATCGCAACCTAACCTAATCTAAAGAAAACCCTAACCAACCTCACCTAACCTATCCTAAACCCTAAACTAACCTAACCCAACCAAAATCCTAAACTAACCTAACCTAACCAAATTTCTAACCTAACCTAACATAAACCTAACTAAAACCCTAAACTAACCTAACCAAAATCCTAAACTAACCTAACCTAACCAAAACCCTAAACTAACCTTACCTAACCAAAATCGTAACCTAATCTAAACTAACCTAACCTAAAGAAAACCCTAACATAACCTCACCTAACCTATCCTAACCAAAACCCTAAACTAACCTAACCTAACCAAAATCCTAAACTAACCTAACCTAACCTAATCAAAACCCTAAACTAACCTAACCTAACATAAAACCCTAAACTAACCTAACCTAACCAAAACCCTAAACTAACCTAACCTAACCAAAATTCTAACCCAACCTAACCTAACCAAAATCCAAAACTAACCTAACCTAACCTAAACCCTAAACTAACCTAACCTCTCACAGATAATTATGCTTCGTATCATAAAAGTCTAAACTAACCTAACCTGTCACTAAAATCCTAAACTAACCTAACCTGTCACTAAAATCCTAAACTAACCTACCTGTCACTAAATCCTAAACTAACCTAATACGTAACGCATCATAAAAACCTAAGATAACGTAACCTGTCACTAAAATCCTACACTAACCTTATCTAACCTAACCTAACCTAACCAAAACCCTAAACTAACCTAACCTAACCTAACCAAAACCCTAAACTAACCTAACCTGTCACAGATAATTATGCAACGCATTATAAAAGTCTAAACTAACCTAATATGTCACTTAAATCCTAAACTAACCTAACCTGTCACTAAAATCCTAAACTAACCTAACCTATCACTAAAATCCTAAACTAACCTAACCTGTCACTAAAATCCTAAACTAACCTAACCTATCACTAAAATCCTAAACTAACCTAACCTGTCACAAATAATTACGTAACGCACCATAAAAACCTAAGCTAACCTAACCTGTCAATAAAATCCTACACTAACCTTATCTATCCTAATATTATTTCAATGTACCGAAGTACATATGATATTTCCATGCAGATATTCTGCGTCATCATACGATACGTTCCATTACTCTTTCATCGTTATCTATCCTAAGCTAACCTGTCAGTAAAATCCTAAACTAACCTAACCTGTCAGTAAAATCCTAAATTAACCCAATCTGCCATAACAGTTCATTTTCTTACCTCTACACACTTCCCTCAAGTATGAAAACCAATCCGTGATCGTTGACTCCGCTACATCTGGTACATTCGTCTCATCGCACTCCCTTATTGTTTGGGAGTACGAAAACTCCCCACAAAGTGGACACTCCATATTTGCGGGAAGCAGACCTTTCTCCCGGCACCACTGTTGCGCTTCATTTTCACTATTAATAATGCTCAGCTTTCTAATATTAATACGATCACCTACTGCAGCCATTTCCACAACTACGAATTCCCGCTCGAACATTAGAAACTAGCGCGAAACATTCGTTATGTTATATCGATAGCTATGAATTTATACATTTTAAATACCCGCGTAACCATCCCGCTGCAATATTGCAAACTAGCGCGGAACGTTCGTAATGCCTCGTAAGTTATGTTGGTATGACATGTAAGATGGCTGGAAGTGCAGGAAGAGAATACGCTCAATCCTCGTTCAACCTAATATTTTTACTCACGATATAATGTTAAATATAAAAACGTCTCCCGGTACATTGCCTGTATGTGCATCAACCTGATAAATAGAAAGAAACAAGTTTATATAGCCTATTTTAAGTACTTACACAACTGTATTAAACAAAAATGTGATTTAATATGCAATGGATTTTTAAATGTAGCCTAGTATATTATATACGACAAAACTAATGTTGTAACAAAAACGATGTGAATGTAACTGCCATAATGGTGTAAAAATGAGCTTTTAACAATATATCTGTGTTGTGAATCACAGAGAACAATGTTTGGGTTTATTAGTGGCTCATAGTAAAATCATTGTTGTGGTAATATCATAGTTCAATTGTTTCCTATTGCTTTTAACGTCTATCCAATTCAAAGCATGCGAATATTGTGTGTATTAAAATGTTACTGTAGTGCAAGGGCGAAAGAAAATTACGTTGAACGAGGATTGAGCGTATTCTCTTCCTGCACTTCCAGCCATCTTACATGTCATACCAACATAACTTACGAGGCATTACGAACGTTCCGCGCTAGTTTGCAATATTGCAGCGGGATGGTTACGCGGGTATTTAAAATGTATAAATTCATAGCTATCGATATAACATAACGAATGTTTCGCGCTAGTTTCTAATGTTCGAGCGGGAATTCGTAGTTGTGGAAATGGCTGCAGTAGGTGATCGTATTAATATTAGAAAGCTGAGCATTATTAATAGTGAAAATGAAGCGCAACAGTGGTGCCGGGAGAAAGGTCTGCTTCCCGCAAATATGGAGTGTCCACTTTGTGGGGAGTTTTCGTACTCCCAAACAATAAGGGAGTGCGATGAGACTAATGTACCAGATGTAGCGGAATCAACGATCACGGATTGGTTTTCATACTTGAGGGAAGTGTGTAGAGGTAAGAAAATGAACTGTTATGGCAGATTGGGTTAATTTAGGATTTTACTGACAGGTTAGGTTAGTTTAGGATTTTACTGACAGGTTAGCTTAGGATAGATAACGATGAAAGAGTAATGGAACGTATCGTATGATGACGCAGAATATCTGCATGGAAATATCATATGTACTTCGGTACATTGAAATAATATTAGGATAGATAAGGTTAGTGTAGGATTTTATTGACAGGTTAGGTTAGCTTAGGTTTTTATGGTGCGTTACGTAATTATTTGTGACAGGTTAGGTTAGTTTAGGATTTGTGATAGGTTAGGTTAGTTTAGGATTTTAGTGACAGGTTAGGTTAGTTTAGGATTTTAGTGACAGGTTAGGTTAGTTTAGGATTTAAGTGACATATTAGGTTAGTTTAGACTTTTATAATGCGTTGCATAATTATCTGTGACAGGTTAGGTTAGTTTAGGGTTTTGGTTAGGTTAGTTTAGGGTTTTGGTTAGGTTAGGTTAGATAAGGTTAGTGTAGGATTTTAGTGACAGGTTACGTTATCTTAGGTTTTTATGATGCGTTACGTATTAGGTTAGTTTAGGATTTAGTGACAAGTAGGTTAGTTTAGGATTTTAGTGACAGGTTAGGTTAGTTTAGGATTTTAGTGACAGGTTAGGTTAGTTTAGACTTTTATGATACGAAGCATAATTATCTGTGACAGGTTAGGTTAGTTTAGGGTTTAGGTTAGGTTAGTTTTGGATTTTGGTTAGGTTAGGTTAGGTTAGGTTGGGTTAGAATTTTGGTTAGGTTAGGTTAGTTTAGGGTTTTGGTTAGGTTAGGTTAGTTTAGGGTTTTAGGTTAGGTTAGTTTAGGGTTTTGGTTAGGTTAGGTTAGTTTAGGATTTTGGTTAGGTTAGGTTAGTTTAGGGTTTTGGTTAGGATAGGTTAGGTGAGGTTATGTTAGGGTTTTCTTTAGTTTAGGTTAGTTTAGATTAGGTTACGATTTTGGTTAGGTTAGGTTAGGTTAGTTTAGGGTTTTGGTTAGGTTAGGTTAGTTTAGGATTTTGGTTAGGTTAGTTTAGGGTTTTAGTTAGGTTTATGTTAGGTTAGGTTAGAAATTTGGTTAGGTTAGTTTAGGATTTTGGTTGGGTTAGGTTAGTTTAGGGTTTAGGATAGGTTAGGTGAGGTTAGGTTAGGGTTTTCTTTAGATTAGGTTAGGTTGCGATTTTGGTTAGGTTAGGTTAGTTTAGGGTTTTGGTTAGGTTAGGTTAGTTTAGGGTTTTAGTTAGGTTTGTTTATGTTAGGTTAGGTTAGAAATTTGGTTAGGTTAAGTTAGTTTAGGGTTTTGGTTAGGTTAGGTTTGTTTAGGGTTTAGATTAAGTTAGGTTATTTTAGGTTTTTGTTATGTGTTAGATAGTTTTAGCTTTTTTATGCTTTGTGTAGGCAAATCTGTGACAGGTTAGGTTGGGTTAGTTTAGGATTTTGTTGAGAAGTTGGGTTAGGTTAGTTTAGGCTTTTGTTATGCTTTGCATATACGAAACTGTGCAATGTTGGGTTAGGATAGTTTAGGTTTTATTGACAGGTTAGGTTAGTTTTGGAGTTTAGTGAAATAGGTTAGGTTAGTTTAGACTTTTATGATGCGTTAGGTTAGGTTAGTTTAGGTTTTTGTAGGCTTTTATTTGCTATAAGTGTTATTTTCTTTCAGACAATGTGGATCGCCGTTAGAAGAACGAACCTAGAATTGGAGGGCCGAATCATATAGTAGAAATTGATGAATGCAAGATTGGACGTAGGAAATTTTAGGCTGGTGGTCGTATTGTGGAGGGTTCTCGGGTTTTGGGCATGATAGATCGTGAGACGAAGGAAGTGCGATTGGAGATTTGTCCGAATAATAAGAGGGACAAGATACTTTTCTTGGTGTTATTCGGAAACATGTCGCCGCTCAAACCACAATAATGACGGAATGCTGGAAGGGATATGAAGGCCTGGATGTTAACAATTTCCGTCATTTGACTGTGAATCAGAGCCTCAACTTTATTGATCCGGAAAGCGGTGCATGCATGAATTTGATCGAAAACGCAAGCGATTGAGTGTGGCTGTCGTGAAGTAGTGATTTTTTGTTTTTTACGTTGGCAGTTGAAGGACGTCATTGTGTATCATAATGGCGGGCTTCGAAAGAAAGTTCAGTTGTGAAATTTATGTGTTTATTGTAGTATTATATGCTCCAGCGGAGTGTTTTTCAGTGCGTATTGAATTAATAACAGTTCAGCGTTCTTCACATTACATCGTATCGTGTGTTTCATGTGACTAAAATCGTTTCACTGACTAGAAAACAGAACGTTTGCACTCACATTACGTTGGACGTTTCATTTCACAGGTAATTTGCCACATATCTCTACAGTTATTTTACTTGTAACAATTACCAATAGAATGCTTAAGTTTTAAAATGCATCTCCACAAAAAATTCCATCAAATTCGCTTTATAATTCGAACATTTTGTATTGCAAAATCGTCGGAATCCGCTCAATCCTCGTTTCACCGAAAATTATATCAGCAGATTGTGTTTCGTTTCGAATGGTTCACTCTTTTCTACGTAGAGTTTACAATGTTGTGCATGTGTTTGTCACTGTGGAAATAACGATAAGAGTAGAAATAGACAAAATTTGTAGCCAATTGTTGCATTTGACAATTACGATTACAGTTCAAAATTAATTTATTTACAGCCTAATGAACTTTTCTGTATTGCACAGATTTCTGTTGATGGTCAGCAGGTCACACGTGTAGCTATATTAACGTTAACAGGTAATTTTCTGACATTGTTCTTTCAGTGGTAATGGATGCCATCAAGACAGAACCTGAGATCGACCCTCTGGCAATACAGTCGTGTGATGGCGCTATTAAAGAAGAGGAAAGTCCTTCAACAGAAGTAAGACAATTTTTCTACCCCCTTGTCTAGTACGTCATTGCTGTATTATTATTTTTATATATTTGGCTGCATTGCTTTACAGTGTTGAGTGACAGCATTGACCTCCTGTCAGTCATTCACTGATGAGCACACCATTTTGGTATGTACATACAGTAGCGCTCAGAAGTATTTTGTAGAAAGTAGATGTCACAATTACATAAAGATAAGTATTAAATAGAAAAAAATGCCAGTGGGTACGTTGAAAAGTATGTATTTCTAATCCATTTAGTGCGAAAATACATTTAGTTTAAACTGAGTAATCTTGTGTAAAAAGAAAAATTGAAAATTCTTCTAGATCAAAAGTAATTCGTAAGTTGAAGTATATAAAAATTAAACAAAAATATTCTGGACTCTGAGAAAAAAATCAGTATTTCGTTGCATACACTCGAACTTTGATCACAGCAGCACATCTGTTAGGCATTGAATCCACAAGATTTTTCAATCACTCGTGTGGAAGTTGTGACCATTCTTCCAAAAAGGCAGCAAAGAACTGATCTTATTTGAGTAACTTCTACGACGAATATGTCGATCCAATTATCCCAGAGATGTTCAAAAAGATTAAGATCTGGACTCTGGCTTGGCCAGTCCAAAACTTTGCTTTTTTATCTGCAAAGAATTTTTTTCAAATGGCTGGAAGTGTGTTTTCGGTCATTGTCCTGCTGAAAAATCCATTTACGTGGCATATTCTTCCTCCCATGTGGGACCATATTCTTTTCTGAAATGTCACTATACAAAAAAACGATCAATATTCCCTTCTGTTTGGACTAGAAGAACAACTCCGCTTCTAGAAAAACATCCCCACACCATGATGCTACCACCATCAATGCTTAATGGTCGGTACCTGGTATTTTTTGCTGTCTCTCTGGTTTTTTCGTCGACGTACATTCTGCACACCAACGGAAGAAAATAAATTAAATATACTCTCATCCCTCCATAACACCTTATACCAGTCTGTAATGTTCCATGTTTGATACATTTTTACAAAGTCTTGCCTGGCATTCCTTTTTTTTTTTTTCTTTTTATTTATTTATTTATTTTTTGATTTGTGAGATGTTTTCGTGATGGTCGTCTACCATTTAAATCACCAGCTACTAGGCGATGTTTCGCAGTGGAGACATGTAGGTTCAGTCCATGGTGCTGCTCTAGATCATCCCTAATTTGTCGAGCCGATTTTTGTGGATCAGCAACCGACTACTTACAAATGATTCTGTCCTCCCTCACTGTTGTCTTTCGAGGATGACCAGACGTTGGTTTATTGTCCACTGACCCTTCTTGTTTTTACTGCCGACTCCACACACTTATGAGTTGTTGTGATATACCAAAATATTTATCAACACTAGACTGCGATTTTCCCTCCTTCACAGTGTTTAAAACGGCTTGTCTCACATCCACAGAGCATTCCTTTTGTTTTGGCTTGCTTGCAATGGTATGTACTAGAGTTGGGTCGATTCGTGGTATCAACGAATCTTCGTTCAAAAGAATCGTAACGAATCGTCGTTCAAAAGAATAGTAAGGAATTGGAATGGTATATTAACCCACGATTCTATTAGTTGTTTGATGTAACCTGTCAACGGACATTTCTGAACTGTGTCGAATGCTCCCGAGCGAGAGTGAAATCAAAATATGTACTGCATTTGTTAAGTATGGAAAATAATGAACACAAACCTGAAATTTGCATAGTTAAATAGAGATGTAATGCAAAAAAATGTACTTCATAATAAGGTTCAGTTGATAAATTATAATTTAGAGACATTATCTTGGGTAATTTTGTAGACTAATGGATGTCATACTGAATGGTTCCAGCCAATGAGAAAGAGACAATCCAATGTCTCGCCTCTTATGCCATCTATGCGAGAGATGTAGAACATTTTTGTTCTACGCGTGGTTTGCAAAGGAAAGTGTCTTGCGACGATTCAAAAGAATAGTTGGAATCGCAGACTGGGAAGAATCGTGAACTCGTTGACGATTCAAAAGAATAGTTGGAATCGCAGACTGAGAAGAATCGTGAACGAATCGTTAGAATCGATTCGTAATGTGTGATTGAATTGTTGGAATCGACTGCTGAAAAAGAATCGTGTTGCCCAACTCCAGTATGTACAAATGCACAATCACTGTATAAATACCTAAACACCAATATTTAATATATACCATGCCACCAAATCAAACCACAAAATACTTATAAGCTAATGGAATATACATTTATATTGTTATTCTATGAACTTGCCTGTTTTCTACATATGTAACCACAGCAACGTGACGCTACTCATAGAATAACATAGCTGTGTGCTTTGCGTTGTTGTAACTGAATGCAAACAATACTGACAACATAAAACCTTTACTGCAAAATATTTTTGAGCGCTACTGTAGGTAAGTCTACTTAAGGTTATGAAACCTTACCCAGCTGTTTGTATAGTGTTGTCACATAAGCGCACAGTGGCAAGTTCGCGCATTTAATTGTCATGAAATGCACTGTGCCTTGATGAAATGTTGCGATAATGTGCCACAAATTAGTCGTATTTCTCGCATTGCATTTGAGCGGCAGTCACATCTGTTTTGAATGTCCTTTTGGTCGAGATGTTCTTTATAAATTTACTTTTTTGGTAATCTTGAGTGCAAAAATAAAATATCCAGATTGAATAATAACATTACAGTCACTGCAAATCTAGCCTTTCACGTGAAGCTCCCTGTAAAGCAGATTTGAATAATTTCAAGGGAAAAACTGTTCCAGGGCCGGGAAATTATTCAAATCTGCTTTACAGGGAGCTTCACCTGAAAGACTAGATTTGCATAATATATACGTCACTATGTACGTTAACAGAAAACCACAATTCCAAGTCACACAGAGATTTTGTGCACTCGATGTGGGTCTCTGGTGTTTCGTCAGCCCACGCGAGTTGTGTGGATATAAAGGGAAAAGTTGAGACAGTGTCGGGTGGAGTTCCCTGGTAGCTCAGTTGGTAAGAGCGCGAGTACATTCAGCCAGAGGTCCCGGGATCGATACCCGGCCCTGGAACAATTTTCCCCTTGAAATTATTCATTACTGTCATTGTAATGAAAATATTTTATCTTATGTTACATAGGCGTAATGTGAACTGTACCCCATTTCAGATTTGGCTCCATTTTGTTCACGCTCATAGTGAAGTGCCGTATTTACTCGAATATTTCACGCACTTTTTTCCCGCAATTTCGATCTATGAATTAAGGGTGCGTGAATTAAGCGAGGAATTTCACAAGCTGGTATTTTTAAGGGTAAAAATGACAAAACTACAATTTTTTTAAGAGTTTGTTTTTGTTTCCTCCAGTAGCGAATATTAAATTCTGGAACTGTGAATTCACGTCCAGCTGCCCTGTTGCCATGTGTTTCTGCATACGCAATAACTTTTAATTTGAAGGACGCAGGATGACTCGAATATCGGGATTTACCATTCATTGTTAAAACTTTTAACAGACGGCTTTTGACAGGTCTCCCTTTTCGAGTCTCAAACTCAACTGATGCGATCCAACACAAAGCTTTCAAACCACCCCCATTCAAATGGTAGGGGGAGGTCAATACCCTATACCGGTATTTTTGAAGGACTTTCATAGACGAGAAGGGTGCGCCTGTAACAGGTAGCTGTCCGGTCCCAAATACCGCTATACACTCTCTCGTTACGGCATTTAAGATACCGTACATTCAGGGCTCCTCGACATAGCACACCTCATTACTTCAAGTTTCAGTATGTACATGTTACAGTATTTCACGAATATTAAATGCGTGAAATATACGAGGAAATTAACTTATTAAATTATATAGTAAATAATTTGGGTGCGTGAAATATGCGATGGCGTGAATTACGCGAGTAAATACGGTATTACCTTCTCTCTGACATATCCTGCTTTTAAAATCTGTTATCCATTTTTCCTTCAATTATTTCCATAATTACTCTCTGTGCTACAAGCACTACCCTATTGAAGCATTAATATGCAGACCCTGAGTGCAACCTGTGATCAGCTTCTGTCACATTGTAATATATCACTCACTCAGAATGTCTTTCTGTCCTGCAGGAAGGGAATTTACTGGATCTGCACGTGACTAGGATAAAGGAGGAATGCGTGGAAAAGAGCTGCGAGATAAAGTTTGAAGAAATTACATTGCCCAATAATTTCCCCGTGGTGAAGTGTGAAGCCAAGGTGAGTGAGCTCATTGGTGTGCTGGATCTTCTTTCCAGTGTTTAACTTGTATTCTGTTCTTCACAGAAACGTTCTCAGTACAACTATTTTGGTACGCACTGGGGACAGTTTTAATACTGTCTTTATGTTATTATTGCTTATTTCTTTGTTGCGGAATAGCCTGAATTTCAAATGCAACATGACTGTTTTATTTAAGTTTTGAAGAAAATTCTTTCAATGATAAAGTTATTTTTGACAAGATCTTGCTATATAGAATGAGGCACCTAATATTGCCATCTTGAATATCGCTTAATGATTGATGTTATCTATATGCTTTGTCTCTTATATTAAAATCTTTAACAGTAATGTGAAATCAGTCTTATTATATGACTGTGAGACATGGAAAACAAGTAAAATTATACAAAATAAACTGCAAACATTTGTTAATAGATGTTTACGAAGAATTTTAAAAATTAGATGGCCAGATATAATCACAAACTCAGAACTATGGAAGATAACAAATCAGAAAGAAATCACAATAGAAATCAAAAGACGAAAGTGGAATTGGATAGGGCACACAATCAGGAAAGAAGATAGAGCAGTAGAAAGAATGGATTTGGATTGGAACCCCCAGGGTAGTAGAACAAGAGGAAGGCCAAAAAATACATGGAAGAGAACAGTTTTGGAGGAAATTGCTAGGGAGGGGAAAACATGGAGCGAAGTGAAGACGTTGGCTACAAATAGGGTCCGATGGAGGCACTTTGTGAATGCCCTATGCTCCTCATGAGGAGATACAGGAGTTTGATTGATTGATATGCTTTGTCTACAAAATTAAAGGGTGGATTTAAGCTCACACATTTAGCATACACAAGGTTTATGACAATTATAGAAAGATGTGTTTTAATTGCAATAGTTATTTACGATAAAAATGTAGGAAGTGTCCTTTTATTTTGTGATAGAGATATTTGCTAAACGATACAGCACTTTTAGATGTGTTCTAACTGTAATTTACGGTGCATCTATACGGTACAACTTTTCTTTCAACTTGACGCATTCAAGCAATGAAAGCAAGATTGATATTTAATATTAATAATTGTCCACCATTGTGGAGTACCAGTTACGATGCCTGACCGTGAAACGAGCAGGCCTGGGTTGAAATCCTGGTTGAGACAAGTTAACCTTGTTGAGATTTTTTCCGGGTTTTCCCTCAACTCAATAAAAGCAAATGCTGGGTAACTTTCGGCTTTGGATCCTTAGACACATTTCGCTGGCAATTCTGTGGTGTTTGGGTAAAGGGAGATAAGTCATAAAAATGAGTTCGGAGATAAATGAAAATTGAACTTGGAACCCTTATTACAAATAATTTTCTACACAAATAAAACACATCAACTGCTAGTATTCTTTGATTTTTGCACACCCACTTGTATAATTTAACTTGTGTGTTCATCTGGGGAACAAAATTCCATCTGCACAAAAAAATGAATTATACCCCTTTACACGAATACCACAGTATTATCACCTTCATCTCATTCAGACCTGCATAATCATAGCAGTTGAAAAAGCGTCATAAAATAACCAACTGAAAAAAAAAATGTATATATTAATAATTGATATACATACGTAGTGAAGATGACATTCAAAGCAATGCACCATGTAGACAGAAAATCTTCTTGTATCTCAATTGAACGCGGGCTTTAAACTTAATTATTTCAATATTCTTCTCAGATTACATGATCCGTGTAGACAGTCATTCATCGATGCTGGTAGGCTGTAGAGATAATTCCGCCCACTTCTCCAGTGCCATCTTCTCCCTCATTGTATAATTGAAACATTGGCACGTTAAAAGCAGGAGGTGTCATAGCTCAGTTGTGGGGCATTGAACTATAGACTGAGAAGTTCCTGGTTCAAACCTTGGTGTCCCCTAAATTTTTATAATTACATTTAATTTTAATGGTTTCATATAGTTAATCAGTAAAATAGTTGTTGACGCAATTTATTTCTTAACAAAAAACAGTTTAAACATGCATGCATAGAATTGAAATATACAGGGACATCATTTTATTTTTACTAACATTAATGTTAACCTGGCTATACCTTTGGATTAATGTTTGAGAACCGGAAATAACGTTTGCACGACTGGAGTTCAATGATACTGGCGTAAAATACAAACAAATCACTTTACTAGGTATAGGGTGTACGGAAAGCAGTTCACCCATTTACGTAAACTAGGAAATATCGCAATTTTGAGTTTGATCATTTTCATTAGGTTTTTGTTTAATCAAAATACAGTACAGTATTAACAATAAGTGTTTTTACTCACGAACTGAGTTATCCATGCGAACGTACTCATTATGCAGTGTATATTATACTGTCTACAGCACATAGAGAATGAAGTTAAATTGAAAAATAATCATAATATGGATATTTAAACAAATATTTTTAAATGGTGACCATTCATTTCGATACAGGCTTCAGTTCTTTTGTGCATATTATCGCACTATAGACTATTGCATCTAATTCCAATTACCAGTTTCGTCCTTCACACTTGTAACTCATGTTGAAATAATTTTGTACCTACTCTATAAAAGAGTATCTTACGTACTGTAAATTCAATCTTCATTTTTTGCCCGACCGCACAGATAAAATTGCTCAAACATGCTATCGACTGTCCGTCCAAGTGATTATGTCGCAGGGTCGTAGAAAGGGAGGAAATCACGTGGCAATTACTTAACGAGGCCCTTTTATTTAAGTTATTTTAAATAGTTGTATAATATCACGTACGTATTAGTTGTATAATATTACTAGTCTTTACAGAGAGGCGAGCAGAAGTAGGTGGGGGAAATCGGGATGCAACATAGGCAAATGGACGACAGTACCTGTGAAAAAATATGATTCAATATTGAAAGCTCTTTCGTCACTGGAAAACGCGAACATTTTTCTGGAACGTACTATACTCACTAACTCAGTACTGCTTACTATATGCAGCCTTGGTTCTATGAGGACAGTTAGAACTTCATTAGTAGAAGGGGTGGGAGTGAAGTACATTAAAAATTGAAGTAAAAATAAAATGATGTCCCTGTATATCTTCGCATCATTTCATCTATCCTTTTAAATAATTAAAAATGGGGTGGGAAGATGTCTTGGATTTAGTACGAATTTCTGATCCTGATAGAAGAACGTCTTGGTACTAAAAATATAAAGATCCAACCCAGTCTGTCCCTCGAGGACCCAAGCTAAGCCAAAATAATCTCCAAATTGTGAATCTGCCGTTTTCCCTATAAATTTGTGTTTGATAATTTATTTAGACTCGTGCTAATGTCGGTGTTATCCTTGCTGAAAGATAACATACAGGCATTGAGTCTTGCTGTGTAGCATTTCATAGAAGATGATCATGGAGATGGTGTTTAAAAATACTGAAAAATCTTATGTGATCTCATTGTGTAGTGGTTATAGGAAAAATACAGTGGGCTGTAGTAATTTCTATGCTAGGAAATCTCCCGAGAGATGTCAACCTTCTCTACAAACCTTTGTGGACCTCTTCCATCAGAAAGCAAGCAGAATTTATAACACTTTATAACCTTTTTTAAAATTAAACAGTGACTGATTTAGAGGTGAAATGAAGATCAGCTGCTGTTTATGTAAATCCGTTCATTACTTCTCGCGTTTACTGTACAGGAAGTGGCATTAGTCAAAGAGGTGTGCCACACATTCTTCATATCACAAGTTTCTTCTGTGTCATGGACACCATTTTATTCTGGTGTGCATTAAGACAAAATATGTCGTATGTACCTGTTTGGTGATGACTTAACATGTCGGCCCTCCTTGACTTATCTTCTTTAGTCCATTGTTCATTGTTCCTCTGACTCCTCTATTTGCACTCACTTCTCATACTTGTCACTTTTTCCTTATTCTGTCACCTTTGTCACCCTGACCTGTTTCTTTCTCACTTTTTTTGGCTCTTTTCCAATTATGTTTTTGCAAACAGTTTGTATTAAGTTCACAGTATCACTGACTTCACTTCAGTTAATTTTCCTACTTCTCCCTACCCTAGTTTATTCATTTCCCCTTCTCCTTTTCTCTCACTTACTATCCCCCACTTTCACTCATTGGTTCTTACCTCTCACTTTCATTCTTATCTTTTCCTGCCCCTGTGCCTACATTCGTTACATTGTTCTTATTTTTGTCATCATCCTGTTTTCTTCTTGCTCCTCTCATTTCGGTCTCTATGTTCTGCGTCCTTGGCTTGCTTATTATTTGTTCCAATTCTTCACTTTCCAATCCACTTCTGCCCATACCTTCTGATTCTGGCAGTCACTTCGTTCCTTTGCATATTCTTACGATGTGTTCTAATCTATTCCAGTCATTGATCTTATAGACATTCCTGACCTCGGTCTTATCCTGTTCCTTTGCTTTATTGATCTTGCATCACCACCCGACTTCCATCGTGTTCTGGCTGTTGCTTGTCTTGTTTGTGTAGACTTCCTTACTTTTCAGCTTCGCCCTACATTACTGCTGTTGTACTTTAATGTCGTCTGGATTGCCTTATTTTCCCTTTGCAAATTTGTCTTCAATGTGATATTGTTTTCACATTCCCCGTTGTTCTCTGCTGTTCTCTTTATGTTTTTTTGCTGCATCGTGTTCGTTTCCTCTTGCAGGCTGTTGACCTCTCTTTGTCACTTCACTCCGAAATCCGGGTGCTTGATGCTCCATATCTAAATCTAGGTCCTAGACTTTCCTGTTTATTTTTAATCTACTCCCGTACAGCTTTGCAAAGCTCCCTTCATTTCTTGCTGCTTTTATGAAGGAAGTTAGTTTCTCTTATTTCATATGGCATATCTCTTTCTGCACTCAACTTGCTTCCTTTTAATTTCTTAAATTATTCATGATTATTATTAAATATCCGTGGAAAAGAACCCTAATTCACCAAGCGGTATGCTAGGTTTTTAGTTTTGTTATACGGTATACTATTTATCTACTCCAAAGCAGCTATTCTATCAATAGTCTCTAAACACACACCTTCATCTCAAACAGCAGAAATAACTAAAATGCTCCCTCAATTAATATCACTCAATAAAAGAATTGTATTCCAATGGATACCATCCCACTGTGGAAACCTGGGAAACGAGAATGCAGATGCTTTAGCAAAGAAGGGCAGCACTGCTACTTACAGACCTGTTACTAAATCTACGTATTACTCTGTGAAAAGATTTATTAAATCTACATACTTAGACTTCAACAAACAAAATTTGATAACACAATCTCAAGGGAAAAAATAGAACTCTCTGTATCAAAATCCACAGTTAATTCCCGATTTACCACGAAAATCGTCTGTAGCTGCATTTAGATTGGCAACAGGCCATGATTGTTTGGCCAAACACCTGCATAGAATTGGAATATATCAGTCCCCTAACTGTCCATTGTGCAACTGAAACCAAGAAATGGATTCGGAACCCCTCAAAATCTGTGCTTCAGTGGCTGGTCATGATAATATCTTTGAAAAATATTGGAGTGCAAGAGGTCAAATGACTTTATTGTCAAACGCCTGGCATTAGAAAACAACAACTTACCTATACTACTTATTTTTACACAGATAATGGTGAAATATGTATCTACAGTCTTTTAAAGATAAAGTTTAGCAAGTCTATAAATGTCTGTAGCAACAAGGTTTTTTGATCACTTCACATAGTGGAGTCCTATATTCGGTGTCGCAGTCCAGAAGATGTGTCTTTATTTGAAATCTCTTTGCTTCAATAACAGGACAGTCAAATAGAAGGTGTTTCACACTGTGAAGGTCTTTGCAGCAGGAGCATGTAGAGTCGATGTCTGCTGGAATGTTGAATCTGTCGAAGTAAGTTCCAAATTTCCCATGTCCAGAAAGAAAAACTGCGAAATGGGAAATTATTCATGATTACTTCCACAATTTTTTACATTCATTACTCTCACTAATATTAGCCTATTGGAGTCTTTCCCTAGCCTATATGTTTGTTCGACGTGATCTTGTCTCACTTCTAAATTAAAAACTCTGTGGCTCACATTATTCACTTTTTCAAAGGTTCCTAATTCGTGTCCTTGCCCTTTTTCTTCAACTCCGAACATTGTCATATTTCTGTTTCTAAGCTTGTTTTCGTAGCAGTTGGTTCTCTCCTTCATTTGATTATTTTCACTTATCAGCATCTTAATCTTCTCACTGTTGTTTTTCTCACTCATCCTCAAGTTCTCTGTTACATGTTTATATTCTGTTCATTTAGATTTGCTGTTTCTCTATTCCTCCATCTTTCAGTTAAGTTTTCTTTCTGCTACACGGGATTTACCATTTGTAAACACCTTTACATTTTCAACTTTTGGTACTTGATATTTTTAAACATCCTCTGTAGGGCACTGCCCTCTATGCTTGTCTCCACAGAGCTCACTTGCTCACGTCTACACCCTCTAACTTACTGCTGTAGACTCTGGAAAGATGCAAATAGCCAGAAGTCATGGCGCCTCCTTTAAGCACAACACTAATACCTTGTACCTAGAGTCGACGCCAATTCGGAAGGCGGTAGTCTGCTAGCGTTTGCGTCGAGAGAGACAGATAGCGAGAGTAAGGCAGAGTACAACATTGCCACATCATACTTCACGTACACGTGCAATACAAATAGCGCAGGAGAGAATTTAAATTATCAAAAGACAATAATGACCTTAGTCGTTGATTACTGTAAGCATGACACGAAACAAACCCTCTTTCCTTCACTAACAATATTCTTTGCACGGTTCTCAATCCCACACCACATGCTTCTGCAGTCGTTTCTTGCATGTTGGCAACATTGCTTCCAGCATCAAGATGGCCGGCAGCATTCTGCTCGTTAACGTTTTTAAAATAATTATACATCTTAAATGCTATTTTCCGCGCTTGCTTGTGTAATACAGTGAAACCTGTTCAAATCGGAACCTGAATAACCCAGAATCCTGTATATTTCGGAACAATTTATTGGTCCCGGCAAAATTCATATGTATTATGTGTAATTTTTCCTGAATAAAACGGAAACTGTCCAACGCGGAAACGGAAACTGTCTGGTACTGTTCAAAACGGAAATAATATTTTGGACACACTACTGTAATGTAAACTATATCTTGAAGCAGTATGTGCTTTCAAGGAATGTACAAAATATGTAGGTCACTAAGATAAAAATAAATTTTCTTTGTAAAATTTTTGATGGTGCGAGGGTGTGTTGGGCTGGTGGTCATAAATTTTGTTACGCTATTGACTAGGCAGACGGGTCCCTTCAAAGATGTTCAATGCTTCACTTCTGTATACTGTCGTAGCTGGGTAGAACGCAAGTGTATAGTGATTTCGTGATAAAAAAAAAAGTTGCGTAAAAATGTTGCACTGTCATTAATTGATGAAGTAAAAGTTATCGAGGAAAATAAGAAACGAAGAGTATGGAAAATAATGTTGAAATTTATGAATGTAAAACTCAGGTGTAACTTAACACTAAAAAATAAAGGCCGTATCATGAGTGAGTGGCTTGCCGTCAATAATGGTGACATAAAAAGGAAAGAGAAAACAACTGGTTACATAGAAATAAATGAACTGTTGTGGGAGTGGATTGTTCTTGCCCTTTCATAGATCATGCAAATTTCTGGCCCTATTCTGCAAAGAAAACTCTTGAACTGGCAAAGAAAATAGATAATCCAGAATTCAAGGCTTCTAGGCTCCTAGTCCAAAGAAATAATGTGCTGTGATATACAGTACAGTATTATATTATAGTGTTAGATATTAAATTTAGTGTAATTAGTAAACTTTATAGTGTTTAATGAGTGAGTTACGATACAATTTATACAGGAAATGAGATTTTCGTCAAGATCATTTACCAATTAAATAAGTGACAGGAAACTGATTTAATGTCAGTAGTGTTAAACGGAATATTTTGTAATTCCTAAAATTTGCGGCATGCCATTTTGTTTTTAATTTATGCAAATTATAAAATATTCCATTTTAACTTCACACCTGAATAACACGGAAACCTGTCCACAACGGAAAAAAAATTAGGACCATGTCACTTCCGTCTTGAACAGGTTTCACTGTACTTGTCTTTTTACAGTCTCTTCTTCCATTTATTTACCTTACATACACACAGTAAATGTTAGTTTTACTTATCCAATGTATTGAAACACTCGCACGTGAACAAACGAACTCTGGAAGTGCTTGCTGATTGGTTCTACTGTACAAGCTTGTGATGTCACATACCAGAAATGCTACGGCGCATATAGAAGCTAATCGCCTTCCAAAATGCCATCTAGTCTAGTGACATATGAAATATGTTACAACACTTATCTCAACGTACAAGAACGAAATAAATAATTACAGGGAACCTTTGATCTGGGAGATAAAGCTGCTATTAACAGTTATATATTACAGAAGGTTGTTAATATTTCCAACCATTCAATTTCGCTATTAATTTACGTCAAGTGTTATACCAAGTTCTGTTCAAATGATGTTTATTTAGTCTGTACATGTTTCCTTTCGAGGCGATTAATGAAAAATACACGCATATCGTATAAGTAAAACCTCTTTTATGGAGTCAATTTGATACATACTGGATATTGGAAGTAATTCTCGATTAGTAAAATCATGTATATTTAAATGTCTACATCTTATTCTTCAGGTGAATTTGGGACACGTGACTCATATTACATAAAATATAGAATTTAGAGCAACAATTGTCGTATCATTGGAGGGTAGCTGCGAATATATTGAATAAGCAGTCGTGGACAGCCAATAAGGGGTGGTCCTCCAGCTTGGGGGTTGGGCGAAGGGCTAACAACCCATCACCGTAAAAAACAGCTTGTTACGAATTCCTACAGTAAGCCTCGGAATAGGACTGATTCTCTGGCACGACCACAGCAAAGGAATAAGGTTTTGAGATTTGGCACTTGGAACGTAACTAGTCTTTATAGAACAGGAGGGGTAACATTAGTGGCAAAAGAACTAGCTAGATATAGAATAGACTTTGTGAGAGTACAAGAGGTTAGGTTAGATGGGAATGGCATATCACAAATAGGAAATTACTTGTTGTATTATGGGGAAGGAAACAATAATCACCAATTAGGAACAGGAATCTTTGTACATAAAAGAATAAAATCAGCAGTAAAAAAGGTCGAATTTATCAGTGACAGGTTATCATATTTAGTACTTAAGGGTAGATGGTGCGACATCATAGTTATAAATGCTCACGCCCCTACAGAAGAGAAAGACGACTATATAAAGGATAGCTTCTATGAGGAATTGGAACATACTTTTGATCAGTTCCCTAGATATCATATGAAAATTTTATTGGGGGATTTCAATGCTAAAGTAGGACGGGAGGATATTTTTAGACCAACTATTGGAAAAGAGAGCCTACACGCAATTAGTAGTGACAATGGAGTTAGATTAGTCAACTTTGCCACATCGAAAAATTTAATTGTCAAAAGTACAACATTCTCCCATAAGGATATACATAAATATACTTGGACTTCTCCAGATGGATTGACACACAACCAAATAGATCACATCTTGATATATAAACGGAGACATACTAGTATAGTAGATATTCGAACTTTCAGGGGTGCAGACTGTAATTCTGACCATTATTTGGTGATTGGAGAATTAAGAGAAAGATTATCAGTAGCCAAGCGAGTAGAGCAACAAGTTAATATTACTAAATTCAATATTTTGAAATTAAAGGACGAGGAAGCTAAGCAAAATTATCAGGTCGAAATTTCGAATAGGTTTGCCACTTTAGAAAGTTCCGACGAAGTTGAGAAAGAATTAGATGTTAATAGCATGTGGGAAAATATCAGAGATAGTATCAAAATTGCAACTGAGCAGAGCATAGGTTATTATAAAACTAAGAAAAAGAAACCGTGGTTTGATGAAGATTGTTGCATGGTAGTAGAAAGAAGGAAACAGGCAAAATTGAAATTCTTACAGGATCCAGTTGAGGAGAAGAGAGATAATCATTTCAATGAAAGACGGGAAGCAAGTCGTACACTTAGGAATAAAAAGAGAGGTTACTTGAAGGAAAAACTGAATGAGGTAGAAACAAATAGTAACAATAAAAACATTCGAGATTTATATAAGGGTATAAAGGAATTTAAGAACGGATATCAGCCAAGGGTAAACGTGATCAAGGATGAGAATGGTGACTTGCTTGCAGACTCTCCATCAATCCTAAACAGATGGAAAAACTATTTTGCGCAACTACTAAATGTACATAGGCCAAATAGAAATGATCGGGACGATATTGAAATACAAACTGCTGAGCCATTTATACCCGAACCCACGCTTTCAGAAGTCGAAATTGCGATAGAAAATCTGAAAAAGTACAAGTCTCCAGGTATCGATCAAATTCCAGCAGAATTAATACAAGAGGGTGGAAGTGCATTATATAGCGAAATTTATAAACTTGTACTTGCTATTTGGGAAAAGAAAATTGTACCAGAAGAATGGAAGGAGTCCATAATTGTACCTATTTTTAAAAAGGGGGACAAAACCAACTGTGGTAACTTTCGAGGAATATCACTTTTGTTGACGTCGTACAAAATGTTGTCCAATATTCTTTTGAGGAGATTAACTCCGTACGTAGATGAAATTATTGGGGATCATCAGTGCGGTTTTCGGCGTAATAGATCGACTATTGATCAAATTTTTTGTATTCGGCAGATAATGGAGAAAAAATGGGAGTATAAGGGTACAGTACATCAGTTATTCATAGATTTCAAAAAGGCATATGACTCGGTTAAGAGAGAAGTATTATATGATATTCTTATTGAATTTGGTATTCCCAAGAAACTAGTTCGATTAATTAAAATGTGTCTCAGTGAAACATACAGCAGAGTCCGTATAGGTCAGTTTCTATCTGATCCTTTTCCAATTCACTGCGGGCTAAAGCAGGGAGATGCACTATCACCTTTACTTTTTAACTTCACTTTAGAATATGCCATTAGGAAAGTTCAGGATAACAGGCAGGGTTTGGAATTGAACGGGTTACATCAGCTTCTTGTCTATGCAGATGACGTGAATATGTTAGGAGAAAATACACAAACGGTTAGGGAAAACACGGAAATTTTACTTGAAGCAAGTAAAGCGATCGGTTTGGAAGTAAATCCCGAAAAGACAAAGTATATGATTATGTCTCGTGACGGGAATATTGTACGAAATGGAAATATAAATATTGGAGATTTATCCTTCGAAGAGGTGGAAAAATTCAAATATCTTGTAGCAACAGTAACAAATATAAATGACACTCGGGAGGAAATTAAACGCAGAATAAATATGGGAAATGCGTGTTATTATTCGGTTGAGAAGCTCTTATCATCCCGTCTGCTGTCCAAAAATCTGAAAGTTAGAATTTATAAAACAGTTATATTACCGGTTCTTCTATATGGCTGTGAAACTTGGACTCTCACTCTGAGAGAGGAACATAGGTTAAGGGTGTTTGAGAATAAGGTGCTTAGGAAAATATTTGGGGCTAAGCGGGATGAAGTTACAGGAGAATGGAGAAAGTTACACAACACAGAACTGCACGCATTGTATTCTTCACCTGACATAATTAGGAACATAAAATCCAGACGTTTGAGATGGGCAGGGCATGTAGCACGTATGGGCGAATCCAGAAATGCATATAGAGTTTTAGTTGGGAGACCGGAGGGAAAAAGACCTTTAGGGAGGCCGAGACGTAGATGGGAGGATAATATTAAAATGGATTTGAGGGAGGTGGGGTATGATGATAGAGACTGGCTTAATCTTGCACAGGATAGGGACCGATGGCGGGCTTATGTGAGGGCGGCAATGAACCTTCGGGTTCCTTAAAACCTATTTGTAAGTTGTATTGTCGTATCATAGTTGACACACGAGAGATCATATTATAAAATATATTCCTCTTCATAATTTTTACTAACAGAAAGCATAGGAATAAATTGAGATTCTTTATTTACTATTCACATCTTAGCAAAATATGCGCAAGAATGAAATATTGTATGTAACACTCTCGTTAGGTTGAAAGATATAAAATTTTTTAGATTAAATCTACCAAAAATTGCTACAAAAATGTTGTTTACTGGAAAGCATGGTTTAAAGTTAACTTTTAAGGGCACACAATAAACATCCTTGGACTAGACATTTTGGAGATTAGATTTTGCTAAGTTAATAACTGGGTAAAGACTAATTTCCTGTTATTTCTTTCTTACATAGTACAGTGATGTCAAAGCAAGCGCATTTTTCTGACCTTGACGTCGTGCACGGGCATCAAGCGCTAGTTATGCTAGGAGGAATAAGCAGCCTGTTGGATTAAGAAAAGCACAAACTTCAAATGGAACGTGAAATTTTATGCCGTTATTTTTATATGGCTTCTTTCTGTTTGTTATTTTCTATATTGTCTCTAAAACAAAAGTACTAACACCTATTTCTTAGCCTAATATTGCAGTTGTGTTTTAAACGTTAATAACATAATAAAGAGTAAAGAAGGAATATTCACACAAATTCCATAATAACTACAACTATACTGTACTAAGTGAATTGAACACATCATTCATAAAGAAAGTGTTATCCCAAAGAAAGACACTGAATATGACATGATAAGTTGAAATTGATATTGATGGTATCTTTAGCCTTATAAAAGTACTGTAAACTGTGTTACTTTGAACACAGAGGAAACTTTGAACATTTTTTCGGAAAATCAATTTTAGGTTTCTAGATGCTACACTTGTTAGATGGAGGTAAATTTCGTATGAGAATGATTTTTATGATAATTTACCTCAATCTACAACAAGTGCAGCACGTAGAAACCTAAATATGAATTTCTGAAAAAATGTTCAAAGTTTCCTCTGTGTTCAAAGCAACCCCAGTTTACGGTAATCAAAACAATATTATAGTACAAAGCAAAGTTGCTAGGTATATGTTTTAACTGTAACTAATATTACATAATACAATTCTTATCGCATTATGCTTTTAGGTGATATTGGTGCGCAACTTTCTGTTATCAGAATATTAAATTATCTCGAAATCTGCTGAAGCTATAGAGCTGACGTTTTATCAACATATGCGCATATATCTTTTGTTTGTGATGTAACAGTATTTGCTTTGTTAATTCATTTCCTTACAAACATTTTCCATGCGAATATTTTCAAACATTTTAATACACTATCTTCAGTAATACGTATTTACGATATATTTGATTTATGAAAACATTGTTTTAGTACCTGTAAGGCTACTAAACAAACATATCTGAAAATTTCACTTCTCTGTAAAAAACTTGAGAAAATATTCCTTTTGAATAAAAAAGCAAACTTGTGAAAAATGAGCATTAAAATTAAAACTTACATTCTTATAATGCACTTATACTTCTCAGACAAATCTAAAAATTACCATGGATACAGTTTTAATAAGTTCTCTTCCCTTTATCTATTGAATCAGTGCTGGCCATCCCTGTATATAGCTCGACCAAGCGGCATATACTACCTCTTTCGTCTGTCTCTTTCCTTTTCGCTGTAAAGTGCTCAGGCTCTCCTGGGTTCTAAAGCATGCGCTTGCTCCTATGGGCATCAGTTGACATCACTGCAATCAGAGTTCAAATCTTAGTGTATTGTAAACGGTAAACGTAAGAAACATTTGAAATAAGAACTCCAAAGAGTGCTTTATGGCCTCAGTACAATTTAAATACAGGCCTTTGTCATGATGATTCGATACATTCTTCATGTAAACTTGTACCATCTTTTTGTTCAATTGTGTCTTTATTTTTAGGAAGAGTTGTGTGATTTGGACATAGTAAAGGACGAGTTGGACCTGGAAGTTGCTGCAAAAACAAATGAGATTTTGCCCGATAGGTGAGTGTGGTGTGCTAGTCTTCAGATGGTAATATCTTTCATTGCTTCATTGAAATTGTGGTATATGATATTAATTAACAATTTGTTACGGCCTGGAATGGTTGTCCTTATAATAAGAATGACCTCGGAAATCATTGAAGGAGTTACGAGGGCAGTAAATGCTAGAGAGTTTATTTTATTTCATTCATAATATGAAGACAAATGATAAGAAAATAATCTTGAAAGTGTACAAATTATCATATTTTGTAATATAATTTAGGATTTATTCCTCCTACTTCTGTGTATTAATATCTCTAGTCCACACAGCTTCCAGCCCGAAAGAGATACAATAAACTATATATCATTGGCACATGCACAGTGATTGGTACGGTTTTGCTTCCTGGACTTATAATAAGGATTTGTTTACAATGTAGTGTCACTGATCAGTGACTTGTACAGAGTTAATCATTTGTTTATGGTTTGATATCCGAATCACTCGCCTGCGACGCTCTGTTTCCTGTCATGGTGGCTTCATAGGCTTCAATGTTGATTTGGTATGCTGTTTCTTAGGATGCGTGTTAAGGAATTGGTTTGACTTTTCTTTTCTGAACTCTATTAAAAACAACATACAAGATTTTAATACACACCAGTGAATGTGTATCTCACGATTTATATTAAAGAAGTCCACACCTGTGGAGTAACGGTCAGCGCGTCTGGCTGCGAAACCAGGTGGCCCGGGTTCGAATCCCAGTCGGGGCAAGTTACCTGGTTGAGGTTTTTTCCGGGGTTTTCCCTCAACCCAATACGAGCAAATGCTGGGTAACTTTCGGTGCTGGACCCCAGACTTATTTCACCGGCATTATCACCTTGTTCTCATTCAGATGCTAAATAACCTGGATGTTGATATAGCGTTGTAAAATAACCCAATACAAAAAAATTAAAGAATCATGCCATTCGATCATTGTTGTTACGAATAACAGAGGTGCCAGTAACTGTAATCTAAAAGTAATAATTTTAATTTGTTGGCACCTCATGCCAATAACTACATTGAGAAGAATTTTGAAATAAAATCTTTTCAATGCCATGTAACCATTATTGTTCCTTATACACTTAATTTTTCCCCATGAATTTTTATTCAAAATTAACAGTAATTGTCATGGGTGCCAATGTTGCTTCTGTGAGTGCCTATGATAGAATAAGATAGTTATTGGCACATTAATTTGTAATTGATTTCAATCCAGATCACTCAACAATGAATAGAAACAGAGGAAGTGAAAATAAAAGAAAAACTCGTGGAAATGATTTTAATTTTACAAATGCAGTTCTGAGATTTTGGATAAGGTGATTCAGTTTTTTATTGACATGTTTTACTTATCCTCCAGACTCTTATTCATCCGGAGGTTACATTAGTTGTTTTATATTTGATTTTACATTGTTGACATTTCGGACTTTATACATCCGAACATTTTATAAAATTTTATTCTTTTTGAAATGTGATACACAGCTTATCTCTGGTGGCCTTAGTTTTATTATTCTATTTGTTCATCTTGAATGTCACCTAGGGTCCTAGAATTGCTCACTTTTATGATTCTGTACAAATCACCTTGTGTATATATACTGCATTTGTGTTCCTCGTTTTACCGTGACAACGTTTTTTAGTTTCTTTAGCACTCTGATTATTATATTATTTATGTCTTTGTTTTATGAGGAATTTTAGATAAGGGCGCAAATAGCCATAGTAGCTGACGTGCCCTTTTTAAACCCTACTACTAATACTACTAAAAGGAAAATGGGAAAGACACGAAGAGGGTAGAATCCAGTTGACTTTGAGGCAGCTTCAAGAACTATGGTATTATGCTTATAGCTGAATATCCACCAGTAGCCCTATATCCTAATGCCACAAGAACTATTCAGACAGTCTCTGTAACTGTATTTAAGTCACTGAAAATGGCCTGGAGAACTGCAGTATTAAAATGGCCCAGGGATAATCCTGAGAAGGTATTGGCAAAATAATTTTTTGCTTCTGTCGAGTGGTTCAAAGCCATCTGTTGGGTTAAAATTTTAATGACATTGATTTTTCAAAGAGTCTTGGTAGAAAAAACCGCCTCCTAAACCATAAGAATCAATAAAGTATCTTTCATATCAAATATTTGAGGCAACAGTGTGAGTTCCTTACATAGAATATCTAAAATTCAGGGAATGAATGAATGATGAGGAAACAATACAATTTTAAAAGCCCTTATTGGTGTGTATAAGGGAAGCGCTGCTCAGAGTCAATAAAGTATAAAAATGAATAAGTGCAAAATAAAAATAATGAAAATTTAGACGATATTCATATTTCACCACTGAAAAATATTCCCTTAAGCATAAAAGTGGTAAATGGCGGCACAACAATAGAAAACTGCACTTCAGAGTTCCAAGAAGCACATGGAGAGGACCAAAATACAAGTAGTAATACATCAAATATTCATTATATGAGGTCTCGCCATCCTCATTGAATATTACACGACTACTATGAAGTAGTCAATGTGTATTATCACCATTAAATCGAGAAAAATTCGTTCTGGCACCGGGAATCGAACCCGGGACCTCTCACCTTTGCGCGCTGAGGGCTCTTTCCAACTGAGCTATGCCGGGACACGATCCACGGTTCCGGTCGAACTCTTCTCATTGTACTGTTCGATTCCCAGTGCCGGAACGAATTTTTCTCGATTTAATGGTTATAATACACATTGACTACTTCATACTATGAAGTGTTAATATTCAATGAGGAGGGAGATTGCCGAAGAGGTTGGAGTGAGTAAAGATTCTGCACATGAAATTTTGCGTGATGATTTGAACATGAACCGAGTGGCTGCGAAATTCGTGCCCAAGTTGTTGTCCCCGGAACAAAAAGACCTCCGTCGTGACGTTGCACAAGACCTTCTGGACACCGCCAACACTGATCCTGGGTTCCTAACACCGTGATAACTGGAGATGAGTCATGGGTGTACGGGTACGACCCAGAAACAAAAAGACAGTCGTCGCAATGGAAGCATCCCGAGTCTCCAAGGCCGAAGAAAGCGCGGCAGGTGCGAAGCAAAATCAAGGTGATGCTGACTGTTTTCTTTGATGTCCGTGGAATTGTGCATCACGAATACGCACTGGAAGGACAAACGGTGACAAAGGAGTACTATCACGATGTTCTCCGGCGACTCCGTGATGCAGTTCGGCGCAAAAGACCAGACATGTGGACGGCGAACAACTGGCACTTGCATCACGACAACGCCCCCGCACATCCATCCCAATTGATCCACACTTTCTTGGCCAAACATGGAATTACAACCGTTCGCCAACCTCCCTACTCTCCAGACCTGGCTCCTTGCGACTTCTGGTTGTTTCCAAAATTGAAGACACCACTGAAAGGATCCCGTTTTGAGAGTAGAGAAGAGATAATGCGGAACGCGACGACGGAGCTGAACACCATTCCAAAAGAAGACTTCCAGAGGTGTTTCCGGCAGTGGAAGGATCGGTGGGCTAAGTGTGTGCAAGCACAAGGGGCCTACTTTGAAGGGGATTAGGGTCCCAACCCCGTCAGGTATTTGAAATATTTTTTCTGGCTAAAGGTCGGATACTTTTTAGACAGGCCTCGTATAAATAAAGTCAGATGGCTTTACATTTCAAGTACCCTTTATGTCTTTCTGCTTGTCTTGCAGTCTTTTTTGTTGCCTTTTTTTTCTCCTTCCTCTCTATTCTTTTTTTATTATCTATTAATAAATATTTCATATGAATTTTCAAGTTTTGTGTCCTGTGGGGGAGTTGATGCATATAGAATACCAATTATAATGTATGAATGTGGTTATTTAAGTAGACAATAATAGTTATATCTGATGGCATGATAAACTATATATGTATATCATTGATTAAAGTTCACGTTTACACTTTGTTTGTTAAAAACATAAAATTACTTAGTCACACATTAAAAAGTGTTAGAATTTTTAAAAAAGGTATATACCTTCGACAGACGGCCCGTTTCGACGTGATGTTACGTCTTCATCAGTGTCTCCTATATATATATATATATATATATATATATATATATATATATATATTTTGCAAGGTTGAAGTATACACTGACTGACAAATATCCAGGCTACCTATTATATTTTCTTTAAAATGTTCGTCCTATTTAATTTTGTGAAAATTGTATTTGGTCTGCTGCAATTCCGTTTGTTTCGTGATATGTAATAATAATAATAATAATAATAATAATAATAATAATAATAACAACAACAATAACGTAACACTGAATACGTAATAACCAGCAGTGACCTGAAAATATTCTTTCTTCCTGCAATATTGTATCTAAATTCTCAGGCTCATTTCAATTGATGAATAATTTTATTTTACAGTCTGGTTAGCTGTTAGTAATGAATATGAATCTGTAATCTGCTAGTTGTAGTTTTTTACGTGTGATTTCCTGTACATATTATGCTTGTATCAATGTTTAGTTATTGTGAATTTTATTGACTGATGGTCTATTTTTGTGACAGGTTTGCCAACACTCATGATAACAGTGTATCATCAGAGTACGAAGGATTTGCACATGAAGAGCACGTGACTATTGATCAAGATGCCAGTCATCCTGTTTCCTCAGCAAAATTATTGTCGACTCATGGAGATACTGAGCGATTCGAATGCGATATTTGTGGAACGTATTTCTCAAAATTTGATATTCTGAAAAGACATATCTTGATGCATATGGTCGAAAGGCCTTTCAGATGCCGTATCTGTGGCAAATTTTTTAGGAAAAGGTGTGACTTAAAAAGGCATGAACGCCAGCATACTGAGAAAGCTTTCGAATGCAAGTTTTGTGGCAAGTGGTTCTCGTATTTTGGTAACTTAAAAGGCCATAAATGCCAGCATTCAGATGAGAAACCATTCAAATGTAATGTATGTGGAAAGTGTTTTAGGAAAAAGTGTGACTTAAAACGGCATGAACGCCAGCATACAGGTGAAAAACCTTTCGAATGCAAATTTTGCGGCAAATTCTTCTCGTATTCTGGTAATTTAAAAAGCCATGAACGCAAGCATACAGGTGAGAAAGCATTCAAGTGCGATGACTGTGGAAAGTGTTTTTGGAAATCGTGTGAACTGAAGAGACACGAACGCCGACATACTGGTGAAAAACCATTCAGTTGCAATTTGTGTGGAAAGTCGTTTTCGTGTCGTAGTAGTATAAGGAGTCACAAGCTTCAGCATGCTGGTGAGAAACCATTCAAATGCGATATTTGTGGTGAGTCCTTTTTGTATCGCGTTACTATAATGAGACATATTCTCCAACATACTGGTGAGAAAGCATTTAAGTGCGATGTATGTGGAAAGTCCTTTTTTGATAATGGTCACCTAAAAGTACATTTACGTAAGCATACTGGTGAAAAACCGTTCAAATGTAATGTCTGTGGAAAGTGCTTTTCACATTCCAATAGCCTAAAAGGACACGAACGAAAGCATACTGGTAAGGAACCATTTAAATGCGAAGTTCGAGATGAGTGTTGCCCCCTTAGGTTAAGTGTAATAACTAATTTATTGAACCATAGTACATAGAAATCATTGAAGTAGTATGCTCTTGTATACTGTTTTTTTTTTTTTTTTTTGCAGTGTACGAGCCTAAAATGTCATGATCGCCAGCCTAATGTTCTGATAACACAGTCTAGTATATACAGTCACAAGCTTGAGTTGATGAGGGTACTAGGAACATTAGATTGTGGCGATACTGTTTCACATTTTATGTGATGAGGGGACAGTAGCGATCCTAGTGGTTAGCAACTATCTACGGATGCATATTCCCTATGTATTGAGCTCCGTGCATGTATATACTAGACTGTGGTGATGATATTGTGACGACACGTTTGTGTGGCAGAGTTTTTCGTAGCCGAGTAACCTAAGAAGTCGTTAGCTATCCTGTAGTGTGAAACCAATAAATGTGGTCTTTGTTGAAAGTTTTACTGCATATTGTGTGGTTTAGGAGCACATATTCTCCAACATAGAGAAATTATTGGAATTGGATATGCGTGTAAACTATTTCTTATTGCCTGGTTACCTAAAGACTTTGTTCAAATATGTGGGAAGTGTTTCTCACAGTCTTAGTTACCTTGAATTCTATAAAAGATTGTACAAGTTAGAAACGATTCAATATGTTACCTGTGCAAGAACTTTCCCACTTAAGGGTAATTTGAAAGGTTATATACCCTAAAATAAGTCCAAAAATATATGTTTGAGATGTATTTTTTGGGATACCTTAAGATTGATGTGCGTGTACAGTTTGACAAGGTATTAAATTGCGAAGTGTGCGGAAAATGTTCCTTTTAATCGGGAAAATGACGTCGAGTTATTTCATGTCAAACTTTGCAAATGGGGAAAGGAGATTTAACCTTCATATTTTGGATTTCTGCTATTTTTTTATTCCATTGACTGAATTAAAAGAAAATATACGTGTAGGTAATTTTTATTTTCGTAAAACTTGATTATTTTAGAACTTGTTCATAATCAAATTTCTCATAATAGCGCGATCA
This sequence comes from Periplaneta americana, assembly GCF_040183065.1. Taxonomy (NCBI): domain Eukaryota; kingdom Metazoa; phylum Arthropoda; class Insecta; order Blattodea; family Blattidae; genus Periplaneta; species Periplaneta americana. The sequence continues at coordinate 4,820,874 of NC_091133.1, read as the reverse complement.
GTGTTGTATCACAGTCTACTATATACAGTCGCGAAGCTCAATATGTAGTAAAAATGCAAACATGGTTAGTTGCCCACCACTAGGATCGCTACTATCGCCTCATCATCGCAGATCTCTCTCCTAGCAGCCGACAAAATATGTTACACTTTCGTTGTCGTGTTCTTTTGGAAAAATTGACACCTTCCTTCCATTATTGAAATATTAAATGCATAAAGTTAATTTATTATTTTAATGAAGTATATTAAATTTCACCATAAACTCGAAGATACCTGCAAGAAATAGGTTAATATTTTTGTTTGTGCAAAACGAACTGAAATTTACTATAATCGCTTCACTCATTCAAGATTATAGCGATAATTAACTATGAAACCAATAAATATTAATTTGCATTCCCCTTTACAACAATAATAATGGAAATATGAATTAATGGAGTAACTTATGTGTACCAGTACTTGTAGTGTAGGCTTACGTAGTTAACAAAGTGGGATGAGATTAAGCAATAATAATCACACCAGAATTGGAAATAAAACGTGATCAATAAATTTTATTGTAACAGACTTTTTATACGTCTCTAGCAAAGTAACAAATAAAAATAACAACAAAATAAACAGCTATAATTGAAAACATATCCTTAAAAACAAAAGTAGGCCTAAGCAATAATAATCCCACCAGAATTGAAAATAAAACGTGATCAATAAATTTCATTAAAACAAACTTAATTTTTCTACGTCTCTAGTAAAATATTATTATCCCAATTATTGTATTTTAGCCATTAAAATTTTCATTACAACCAATAACAAACATTTCACAAGCATCAATGTGAAATACGCAACAAGCTAGCGCTTGATGGAAATACGACACAGTCCAAAGTCGACCGTGGACCGTAAGCAACGCCGTGGACAGTCTATTGTTTCTAGTTGCTAACCGCTTGGAGCGCTTTATCATGAGATTTGCAAAAAATCACCTCAAGCTTCGCGACTGTATATAGTAGACTGTGGTTGTATGTAATGAGAAATATCTCCATTTGTGACTAAGGAAATTAATCCCGATTCCGCTCATGTTAAAGCTTATGAGATGAATTGTTATATTTATTTTATGATTACGTAAATATTAATATGCGGTTTATCTTTGATAATATATTTTTAAAATGCCACTTCTATAAAGCTCGCTGCTATATTTTGTATGCAAAATTCCGGCATGGCTTATACATAAATGTAATTGCATGTAATTAACTTATCCCAGCTGGACCTGGCTCCTATCTGCATGACCGCGCTATAGTGTGTGGTTGCGTCATAAGAAAATGAACGTCGATACAAAAAAATCAACTGGAGAAGCAAAGTGTGTTTAAGGAACTAAAATTCACGTTTATTTTTGAGAAACAAAGAATAGTTTTTTGACTAACTTTTGCTACAGAGACTGACACTCATATGAAAGCATGCCGTGTTCTGGTGCAACTGATTGGTTTTGTCTTCTCATACAAAGACTGCAGGATGCCACATTTGTTTTTTTGTTCATCATTTGTCAGAAACTGAAAATTAATTGCAGTAATATCTCTTATCTCACTGAACTGTACTGGGATCCTGAGGATGCTGATGGCTTGCTTTTGTAGTCAAAATTTGGTGGTAAAGTGAATTCCATCACAAGATAGCACTCCGTGGAAAAAGTTAAAAAAGCGTCGTTGAGAACATAGTCCGAAATTCTTTTCGTAAAAACGTAGGTTTACTTCTTCTTTTCAATTCTTTTATTGTATATATATATATATATATATATATATATATATATATATATATATAGAGAGAGAGAGAGAGACAGAGAGAGAGTGAGGGAGGGAGAGGGAGAGAGAGAGAGAGAGAGAGATTTTTTCGCGTTGTCTCTTTTCTTCGTTAGAAAACATTAATTATTTGAAAATTTGGACAACTTTTCTACCGTATTCAAGACATTCCGAAATTGGTACCATGTTTTCATGATTCACTAATCCGGTTCTTTCTTTGAAAGGGGTAGATTATTCCAATCAACACCCTCCGCTGAATCTCGAAACACAGACGCATAATTACCTGAAAATCGCAAATTATGTCATTCTTCTTTATTTCTTATATTAAAGTCTTACCCTTTATCATTGGGAACTAAGTGCAGATTTGTAATTGTTGAGTCACTTTTAATTACTGCAGTAGGGCTATGATTCTGTCGCCACTGTTGAGCGTCATCGAACCGAAGATACCGTGATATTTCCGTAAAAATGTTCCTAGCCATAGAGCTATTGAAAACACGTCGGCCATGCTCTGTGTTCCCTGACCTTTGTACACTCCTGCAAGTATAAGCAAGCCAAGAAAGCACTCAAATTCTTCTCTGTCAAGATCTATCCATTTGTTACCGAAAGTAATGTGACCTTCTTTGTTGGTCCACTTCAAAATATTCTGCAAAATGCTGGGCTTCATAAATAATTCAAAAGCTGACACGTAGTGTCAACATTCCTCAGACTAAGCAGCGTTGGACCTGGATCCGTCTTCATTATGTTTCGTGCTGACTGCCTCCCTTGATGCTATCTAACAGGACATTTATTCCATATTTCGTTTCCACTACTGGACCTGAAAACAACTATTACTATTTCAGATATTTACTTAGAGATTATTTATTATTATTGCTGCTGTTTTTGTTGTCATAAATAATTGGTAATACTTACATGAAAATATTCAAATTTGAGATATCAGAAACTTTAGGAACAGTAGTTTCCAAATCTCCATCATCCGAATTTTCTGCCCATTGACAGTCTTCGGTTATAATAGCATCAATCTCTCCATTGTCATCACTGTCATCAGATTTTCCTTCATTATATTCATCTTCCTTATTATTCTTCATTCAAAATTACGCTTATTTCTGAACTAGTCAAATTTCTTGCACTCATCATGTAATTCTACATCACACTGAGGTGGAACACTAATAACAACTGAAGCAACAAAACTTAATAAAAGGTAAGAAATAAGCGGGAAATGTTATTTCATTGTTGCACATGTTTCGTGTAACAGATTTTCAAAGTCACAGTCAGCATTTCTACTTTCATAATGTTACATTCAAAGAAAAGAGCCAATTTTGAATGGGGTCACATAGACCCCAATAGTAACTGCAAAAACAATGAATATTTTTTAATGTGCTCAAATATAAAAATTAATAAAACATCATTGGATACAGTTGACTCAGAGGGATAGAGTCATATATTTTGAAAAGTTGTAGTTTTAAAAACGGCGGAGATTTTTCTTTCAAATGTGCTTCTGGGGTCATATAGACACCAATGTTACTAGGAGGGTTAAAGTCACGATAATGTTGAACCCCTGACTGAAAAGTGCGTCAGCATGGCAGGATATCAGTGAGAAGCATCTACAAGAAAGTCGAAAATCCTGAAAATATAAAATGTAGAACTATAATATGGAGATATCTGTACATAAGACTAAAACTATGGCATTTTGTGGCAAATCCCCTGTAAGATCTAAAATAGTAATAGGAAACAGTATCATAGAACAGGTAAATAAATTTAAATTTTTGGGTGTTACCTTATCTTATAAAGCAGACTATGATCAAAAAGAAAAAAATAGAAAAATTTAATTACATAAATGGAACAATAAGAAGAACTCTGAAATCAAAAGCTAGAAAAGATACATTGTTAAAATTTTATAAGGTGATGTCAGTGCCCAGTTTACTATATGGAAGCGAAACATGGGTTATGAAAAAGAGAGATGCCTCTAGATTACAAACAAATGAGATGAAATTTTTGAGAAACGTAGCAGGTTACAGGAAAATAGAACATAAAAAAAACGAAGAAATAAGAGAAAAGCTTGAGATATATGAATTAAACAAAATAGAAGAATATAGAAATACATGGATGTCTCACATTTCAAGGATGCAGGAGGACAGGATACCATATAAGTGTTGGAAATATAAACCTCGGGGAAGAAGAAATATTGGAAGACCAGCCAAAAGATGGATGGACCAATTTCAGTAGCTGCTACAGGAATCAATTTCCTAATGCATGAATGATGATGATGATGATGATATTACATTAAATATGGATTTGTGGCGAATATATGTGATCCATCTTTTCTTGTCTACATTATTTTCAACCACATTCTATCGAATAACACTGTGAAACCATTCCTAATTCACAGACACTTGGTAACCAATCATGGCGAGTATAAAGACAAGCCAGTTGAAAGTTCGGAAGTAATACACAATCGACAAAGGTGGCATTAGAGACATCGCATTAGTTAGCATTGCTAGTTGCAAAAAAATAAATCACTGTATACCGCAGTTGAATATCTTATTGTTCCTGGCGCATTCATTATAGCAGATAAAATGTTATACAAAATTTTAGCTACAGTAATAAAAACAGTTCCCAATTCTGACCAAATGTAGGGCGTAGAAATCATGATATGGCACAAGATGATGTTGAGCAAATAAGAAGAAACATTAGGCCCAAAAAAGGACGAAAGATTTGCGATAGAAATGTGAATCAATGGATGTGCAGCAGGGTCATATTTTGCGGGCTACCGGGGCTACCGGTGGTAGCCCAAGGAAATTACAAAAGAAAAAGTTTATAATATAACATAATGTAATAATTTTGTATTATTAGTTTTACCATAGTAATTAAAATTAAAGTAATTGTTAGATATATTTTGTGTAATAATAGGGTCAGCGGTAGCCCAAGCCCTTTAACCAGTATACGCCACTGATGTGCAGTATCTAACCATGCCGTGTTACTTATGTATGCTCGCTATTTTGATATTAAGAAATGTGCTAGTCCTGATGGAATTCTAGAATGTAAACAATTACCAGAACATACTAAGAGACACTTTATTTCTAAAATTCTTCACAACTCAATAAGATTAGAATTAAATTTGTCAAGGGACGTGTTATGTGTCCACAGATCGAATTGCTTCATTGACAGGTGAGAAAAGGGATCATGGTGCTGATATTTTCGTAATTAACCCCAAGATAATTTGCCAATATTGCTTTATACACAGAGAAAACTTGGTCGTGAAAAAAAAATAACTCCTGATTTTCACTAAATACTTAACGCTGCTTGTAGGTGGTAAATTTATTCAAGTCGCATGCACTATAAAAAAAATGTGCGAGGAGATGGAATCCACATACACCCAATTATTTATCACACTGAAGTGCGATAGTTATCATGAGGATGCATATTGACTCGCCTTTTTGAATTAGAAACCTAGGTAAAGCGTTTCGTTACAAAACTTATATCCCGATCTATTGACGTATTTTGAAGATGAGTGGTTTATTCACGATAATCTGGCTATGCCAACTTGAACATCAACTCTGCTAAATATCCAACATCCGTAGATACAACCTCTGCACAAACCACCACCACGAGATGCAGAACTACACGCTCCTTCCATCACCAGAACTAATCTCAAAGTGAGAGAGACAAAATGAAAACAAAGAAATATCAAATTAATGTGACGTAATCAAACAGCGATTTATACATGTGCGGCTCGCGACAGGACTTTGTTAATGAAAACCGGAACTAACCGAACTTAACCTTCATATATGCAAGATGTGTAACCGGAACACGAAGAGAACTGCTTGATTAGATATGAAATGTATCAAACACACGAAAATAAATTCACGTAAGTTTCACGCTGGCACTGCATGAGGGGTCAGCGCAAGCGCCAGAACCAAACGGTTCTTGTCCTGTTATAGGCCATACATCTAACATAAAATGGCTGACTACAATTTCCAATCGGCCGATATCCGTAAGTACGTAAATATAATAAATCTAATTTGTGCGAGATCGTGCGTACTTGCTTGATTTCCGCACAAAACCAATCCGCGGTAAGTATAAAATTCCACATTCAGTATTCCCAACCTTACACATATAACAATTTCCCTCTTCTTGCCGCTTAAGTGACATATTGATTTTACTGCTTTAGGCTTTTAACATATTATTTTTAGAGACGTTCAATATACTAATAATTATAAATTGGAAACTTACCACAGCAATTTCACTTAAGTTGCGCTGTTAATTATTGTTTTTAAATATTTGCAAAAAATTAAGTAAACTCTAAATCATTCCATAACCTTACCGTTTGTTTTAATTTCGCATTTATAGACTGGGGGAAAAGAAAGACATCACGGCCTGCTGGAATATAGTAAACACAGAAAACATTTTAAAGCAACAATGTTGAAGATAGATATTTTTGTTTTGCAAATTTGCCGTCATTGAACAAAAACCAAGATGGAAATTTCATTGCAAGTAATTAGAAATTTCTCTTTCAGGTATGTAATAAACGATCTTCGCACAAAATAATGTACGATACATGAGCGGTATGTTTTCTTTCAATTCTCGGAAATTGAAAAAGCTCAACTACCTGTACGTTTCGCTTTTTCAACTTTTCCTCGAACATGAAAACTTCAACATACCGCTCTTGTAACGCAGATTACTATTACGATTGCTTTCCGCTCACTTTTTCTAAGTGTTTCCACATTAGGAATAATAATCAGAAGGTTTAAAAATATTAATAAAAAAAAAACAAATAAATTCAGTACTTAATTTTTTTTTCTATTCAACTGTGGAAGTGTAATCACCAGTGTCCATTTCATTGTAATGAGTTCGTGGATTCAGTTATCTGCGCAGGGATCAAAACATTACGTCTTCAATACAGGTAGCGCCGGTTGTGTACAGATATTAGAGGCTTTTCGCACCCTACTGAGAAGTCCGCGTTAAACGTTATTGTGACGTCATTAATCTCACATCCAATCAGAAGACAACACGTGTCAGAGCCTTGATAACGTTGCGCTTATCCGAGCGACCTGGTGTGGTTATTTGTAACGCGAGTGTGTTAATGAAATAAAACTTGCAATAATGGCTACACGACTGAGATTTACAATTAGCGATGATATCTGTCTTCTTCGGGAAGTGTTAGCAGTTAATCCTTACGAAGACAGCAGTAGGTGGAGTGACATTCGTAATAAAATTCGTGAAGGAACAGGGAAGGACTTGTGCCTTCGTACAGTGAAGGACCACATGCAACATCTCGTGCAGTTGTGGAAGAAAGAAGACAAAGCAAATCTAAGGAAGAAGTATCTAATATTCTGTTTATAAGTTAATGAAATGTGAACAGAAAAAAGGTTAGTGAAACATGATTGTGCGGAAGTAATGCACTGTTCTCTGCCAACAGGGCCAAGCGAAAGCCGGGAAAATTTTAGGCCTACATTACTGTTTTCAAGAGTCTATAAATAAAATCGGAGTGTCTTTCTGTAATTTCAAAATAATAAATCCAACTATATAAACCGGTATCGATTTCTCTGTTTACATGATAACTGAGCTTAAACAACTGTTTTTAAAACCTCCGTTTTAGATCTGGTACCGTAGAGCAGTATGGGGAAAAAAAGCAACTTCTGCAACATATCACAGATATGGTGAGAGATTTGACTAGGAAGTCATCGAAGAGTGATCCAATAATTAATGCTAGACAGAAAGTTGTGGAAGAAAGGGACCTTGCTCTGTCAAATTTTCAGGTTACCATGCCCTCCACTTCCATATCTTCCAGTCCAACAGAAATATCAGAGGCTTCTTCTAATATAGGCCTACCTCTCCAGGAGACATCTGAAAATTCTGTTGAAGTAACAACTCAAAGGTAAATAATTATAATATTCCGTTTGCATATGTAGGATATTTCATGTACAGTATGTATCAGAATCTGTTGCAGTAAATTGCTGTGTTCTGATTGTTGTAATAAGTTTTTTATGATTCAATTTATTATAATAGTAAGATATTTTGAATAGGCCTATATATATATTCACTATAATTGTGTGGACTGCATGTGTGTTTGCATATTTACAGAACCCGAAAGAGGAGGGGAGGTCAGCTTAGTTCAGATATTATGAAATTCATGGAGCAAAAACAAAAGGATGAAATGGCAGGGGGAAGCAACAACAACAGCTAGAAAGGGAGACATTTGAGTTAGAGAAGCAGGAAAGATTGTATAGGATTGAAATGGAAAGAAACCAACAAGCTATGATGGAGAAAATTATTAATCTTCTTGGAAATAAATGATAAAACTTAAGACTAATACCAATATACCATAGGCCTACATCCTACTTTCAGAAAATAAATAGGCCTACTTTTTATTTAACTTGTCTTGTTCTGATATATACATTTAAGTTCACATTTCACTTCACACCTAATTACTTACTTTTTCAATAATTATACAATTTATGTTTAGTAATAGATATTTATCAATTCATGCTGCATAGGCTAAGTATTTGTTTTCAGGTTGAAATTTAATTCTCACTTCTCTTAACAAAATCATTCCGAAATTAACGTCTTCACAATGAAAAGAGTTTAATATTGTGACATATAAAAATAATGATCTCAGAAATTAACATATCCTTTAGTTTACTATGGTATACTAGTTTTCAAGAGTTCATTTAGTTCAATTCACAAAACCATTACTTAGTTCTTCTTTCATTATGTAGAATAATTTAATTTTCCTAATTTTAAAATAAACATTTCTAAATTCAATTGTAGCATTCAATAGAGGAAACTTAGATCTGAAAAATGTACAATATTTAGTCTCAATTATTATTTTAGCCTACACTTAAACATTTTCTGTAAGTCCAGTTCAATTAACAAGATTGAATACATGTAAGTTTTCTTATAAAATAGTCATTATTTTAATTGTAAACGTTATTGGTTACTACTTATGTACATTTAATTATTTCTAATATATATTCTTACTGTGACAAATATTCCCTTAATGTAGGTGGCGAAATGTTAGTGTAATGTCCAATTTGGCTGCCATGCAGACATGTGTGACAGTTGGTCATGAGAACAGCTGTGAAGTACATTTTGTGTAATTCTTGAAGATGATTTTTTTTCTTCTTAAAATCAAGAAATGCAAACTCCCTAATTACTTTACCAAATCCCCACTCTACTGCTTGTCTCACAGTACTCATGGCATTAAAATGTATTTGTTGTAGGGTTAGATTATTGCCAGTAAAAGGCGTTAAGAGCAGATCCCTTATAGGGTATGCAGAATCCCCATATAAGACAAACTTTTCACATCAGGGAAGGTAACACATTCTTTAAGTTCACTATAGAAGTTAGAGCGACGAAGTATCCCTGCATCATGCATTCTTCCAGGAAACGGCCTTTTCAAGCTTATTATCATACCATCTGGACAAACTGTGGACTGATATTTCACACATTGCACATGCTTGTGACCAGAAAAATATTCTTCTTGGTTCACAGATGGTCTGCATATTGGTCTTGCTGTGTAATCAATAAAACCCCAACAATTTTCTATTGGCAAATTATGTGAACCAACAGCATTAGAATAGAATCTCAATTTTGCCCTGGTAAGCCACCTTACATTCCTTAAATTAGTTAGAAAACTGCCTTCCCATGAATAATGTGCATTACGTGCTTGCATACCATTGAAATGTAAGTAGCAGATAAACCAAAAATCCGCTCTAGATCGGTCAGTCTATTAGGGTAGGCAAGGCGCCGGAGAAAAATACAGAGACTTTCCAGTCCTGGAAGAAAAGGTGTAATAATTAAAATCTTGAAATCGTCTTTAAAATTATCATTAATTAAAGTTCTCGTTAACATTTTGTTAAAAATATAAAATTTATAAACATAAAAGGAGCAACACACCCCCACCCCTACCATCGACAACTGCACATCGCAGAGTCAAGATCACCAGTGGTTGAAGAGACACTGAGGACGACGACACATACCGTCGAAACGGGCCGTCTGTCGAAGGTAAATACCTTTTTTAACACTTTTAACGTATGACAAAGTAAATTTTATGTTTTTAAAATTATCATAAGAAAACATATGTATCATGGTATTTGTAATTTCCTGATAAGCTGCGATCTGCGAGTTTTAAAAGTAGCTGGTATATTTAAAAGATTTGCTAGTTGATGCAAGTCATGTTTCTCAAATCGGAAATGTTGCAGGCATTCTTCATTCGAGAAACTGTCTAGGTTAATACGTGGAAATTGCATCGATCTTAATACTGCAACTTCTCTCTTTTTTCCTAGGACTAATAATATAATATCTTCAAAATCTTTTAGATCATCCAATAAAGCGATGATTAATAAATCCTCCATGATTTACGTACAGAAGAAGCTACTTATAGATTATATGTAACAGATGATTGCAGTGTCGAAATAACAAATGACGGCCATGCAGAGCGACCGAACAAGTGAAGGTCATGGAGAGCGAACGTTTCCGAATACATCCAAAGAGTAAAACACTGCTTACGTGGCGCAAAAACTCTCGTGGAGTAATTCCGTTAATCTAACTATGTCATTGACACGTCATCACTTCACGCAATATAACGTTTATCGTTTAACATAGAAGGGTGGTGCAAAAAGTCTCTATTGCATGAAGAATCATACCGTAGCAATGCCCAAGTCATTCATAGACGTCATAGACTACGGTGGCAATATACCTCCTAGCAAAATAGGAAATAATAGTGCAACGTTCAGTTATAGGTAATTTTCTTTCCCAGTAGTGTCAGTGCAGTACAAAGAAATAGTTGTGTAAAGTTTCGTTTTGTCTTGATCATAATGCGGAAGAATAAAAACGTAAACATTGAAAAATCGAAACATAATTTAAGTAAGTTCGGGGATGATGCTTTCAGTTTACTCGGAGAATAGGTTATAATATGTAAATTATGGAATTCAGAGGTACTGTACAAGTTGCGGGTAAATGGCATTTAGAACGGCACTGCAGTTCTGAAAAAACATAGAAGAATTGCTCGCAGTGAAAATATTCCATCGGATTTGCAAGGATGCACATTTACAAAGAGACTTTCTGCAGGGATTTGTGTGATATAATGATGCGTGCAAATATTCCTTTTAATAAATCAGAGAATATACATTTTCAGTCATTTTTACGAAAATACACTGGGCAAGACATTCCTAGCAGGTCGACACTTCGTAAAAACTACTTCCCTCCTTTGTATGTAGATGTCCAAATCAGAATTAGAGAACATGTTGGTGAGAACAACACACTGGTACTCATATCTGTCAGTATTGACGAAGCAACAGGTGCCACTAGGAGGTTTGTAGTAAATGTACTACTGTCTATACCAAATGTCTTTGTAGCAGAATAAACAACGCAACGAAATGCAGGAGAGCGCGGTTCACACGATACGAAACGTCTGTGTATGAATTAAGTGACCGACTACGTTCATATAACAAAAAGTGAAAATTAAAGTAATGTCTTTGAACATGCCTTCTTGCATCAATCACTAGTTGTACTGCTGTCGTCTGCTGATACACCGCACAGATGCTAGACGCAATAGAACTGTAGTAGTGGACGCGTCTCAATACCATCTCGTAACCAGGATATGCACGCGCTAGTGTCTACAACGGACTCAGCTAAGTAATGACTCGCCATCCAATGGGAGCGCAGCGATAACACGAGATGCTCCAAAGACATCTGGTAGAGAGTGTAGTGGGAATCCTACGCAACCCTGGAGTCACAGGTAGGTACCTAATACAGTATTTTACACTATCAATTATAAAGAAGAGTATCATCATAGGATGCGATTTTCCAGGAAATATTCCACTTCGTATCAAACTTATTTCATATATATATATTTTAAATGTAGATTATTTTCTCTACAAAGTATGAAAATGAAAAAAAAAAATAGGCTCAACTGCAGTATTTGTCCCGCTATGATGTAATATCTGAAGGAGTGCCAACATATATAATTCATCATTATAGGTATAAAAAATTACAACAAATGTCCAAAAACATGTACACGCAATGCTCCACTTCCGGGAAATTACAGTCTGTAGTTTGGATTCAGTGACGGCATTGTATCCTGGGTTTGAGCTCAGAAAAATTTATAATTAGAGATGAATTATATATTTTCAGGGCTCGAATTCGGCCTTAATTGGTTCCTATGTTGGCGGTTCCATAGATGAACCGTTCCTACTACAAATATAATCTTTGTAATAAGACAGCAGTATTTTACACTCTTTGCGCGTCTTGTACTCTCTGCACGACCTGCATTAGGTTTTTATCGAGAGGAAGATTGGCATAAGTAACAATTTTCGTTACAGTGGAGGCAGATGAGTTAAGGTTGGTAGCGCAAAAAGTGCTAGAAATATGTTGGCACTCCTTCAGATGTTACAGCATAGCGGGACCAAAGACGTTATAATAGTATACTAGACTCACACAGAGCGCTGGTGTGCTGTCCAAAATTGAAACCAGTCTGCGCATGTTTACGCCGCCATGCTACTGGTAGAAATAGAGCGGTAAACACGATTGTCATACTTGTCCTTTGTTTTGTCTCGGGTGTTTTTAGTGAATAGTGTGAAAGTAATTGCAATATAATTTTGAAAGATGATATATTATCGCCGCGGACTCATGGTTAACATGTCGGCATCATACAATAACGTGCGGTGTGGTTTAAAAAAATAATTTTGCCGACCGATTGTTGCTCTGTAGGTTTCACTCTAAGCGTCACGTTGCCACACGTCTACTTCCACGATAAGAATAAGCACTAGTTTGTTATATTGTTAAATGGCTATTATTATTATTATTATTATTATTATTTCATATACGAGTACGTTGGCTTTCTTAACTCTTAATAATAACTCTATAATAATAATAATTTTTAATCACATACCTTAATGTTCGTCCTCAGCACAAGACATTGCAACCTCGGGTTTAGTCTACGTGGATTAGACAAGTAAGTGTCATTTAATAATAATTGAAGCAGCTTATTGGTTGCATTATTGAAATTGAGGCGAGTGATTGGAGCGGCGACACAAGAAATTGAAAACAATAATACAATTAAATTTCAAAGACCTGCCGAATGTTAACCATGAGAGCGCGGCGATAATACCATCCCTGTTTAATTTTCCAAGCTATTTGCAAAAGGTACGATATAATATTATCTCTGTTGTTACAATATCAATATCATTAAAAATCAACCAGTAGTTTACGACAATAAAGAATACTTAATTGTTAGTACAGGTATATCAGACTGTAGAGAAATCCCACTGAGTGAATTATTTAAACTTACACATCAGATGTTAAAACATTAGTGGAAAGATAACTTTTTGTTTTTATTATGTAAATGAATTTATCTGCAAGATAATAAACTTTCATTCAAGATCCATATATGGATAAATAAATATACAGATAATAAATAAATAAATAGCTATAATAGCTAAGCCTCCTTTGTGAATTTATGATTCAGAGTTCACCTATAAATAACTCTTTTACGTTTTGCCGGATATATTTTATTAACAAAAGCAAGGAATGGCACCTTATTGATATTGCATATGTGCATAAAAATTATGTACCATCACTCCGCAAGCAATGATAATATATCTATTTTATTTATTTAAAATAAAAATACAATATGTAAAAAATCCACACATAAAAACTATGTGTTTTTTTTTATCTTGCATAAAGTGATTGATTAGTTTTTAGGTCTTCACGTTACCTATTGTTTGCAGTGTATTAGGTACCGATACTTTTTATAATTGATAGCATTCCCTTTATTAATTGAAGAATGAATTCAATGTAATTTGGCTACCTTCGCATATTATATTTTGCCAGATTACCTATGTCCTGTGGTCTAAAAGTACCGGTAATATAATTTATTTTTGATTCTCTAAAACTTAACAACAAGTCTATACTGATTATCGCATATTTATTTCACTTAGGAATTTGATTATAACAAGAACTTGTGTAATCAAGGTGCATATATTTATGTCTTGTGATCTAAGAGTTAATATGTTAATATAATTTTAGATTCTCTGAAACCTAACAATTTGCTGATTATCGTAAAATTATACAATCTATAATGTGTATTGTGTAGGCCTATTTATGGATGTAACAGTATGTTTTCTATAAATTGCTGCATACGTATTTTCTTTTCTTTAATGTTCTAACACATATCAATGAAACTTCGAATATGTTTATTTCGTCCTAATTTTACGTTAAACGTCGAAAATGGCCATAATATGTCAATTTTAGATCATCACAGCGTTAAATTGCGTGATTTACGCACTGCTATTATTTGTCTGCTCTCCAACAATATGGCGGCAAGCGCAGCGTTCAATTTGCCCCGGTTTCCTCGTTTCGCGCAGCCGAGACTGTAGGGGCTTGAGCGGGACAAATACTGCAGTTGAGCCTATAAATTAAAAATGTAGACTAATCTAGAGTATAGGGTATGTAATGTATACATGATGTTGTACTTCTTATATTTTAAAATACGGACCCTGTTTTACAAATCGAACTCTAAAGACATCGAGTTGAATTCAGCGTTCGCATCCTTTTTACAGAACTGTACATGTTTGGCTGACATGAGTCCAAAGTTTACCTCTTCCGATTTCTCTTCAACCACATTCATTCGCACTAGTCAAAAGTAAGCCAACTTCAGTGAAAAGACCACAGCCATCCGGGGTCTAGTAATAACACAGTCGCGAAGCTCAATACGTAGTAAATATGCATCCATAGATAGTTGCTAACCATTAGGATCGCTAATATCGCCTCATTACAAACACTGCGAAATAGTACCGGCACTGCCTATTGTTCCTAGCACCCTCACAACTCAAGCTTCGTGACTATATACTAGACTGTGCTTCTATCAAGTTTAACCACATTAACACTTCAATGTTATTAATTTATGCAGTGTGACGAGAATTTTACATGTTAACATAATCTGTTCGCATCAAGCCCCCACACCAATAGCTGCGCAGACCATACGGGACAGTAGCGACTAACGACAGGAACGCGTTCAACGCATGCGCGGAAACGTATGTGCAGAAGTCACAAGCTCTCCACACCACAAGCGTCTCGTTAGCACACTATAACTGGTAAGGTTTATCTTGTCTCATAGCAATAAAACCAAGTCCCTTCAAATGAGGGTGGAGATTATAGGAGGGTTGTAAATTTTCAGGATTCCTTTCAAAACCTTGTTATTGTGCAGGCTACCGGAACTCAATTTCTTGAAAGACAAGCTCAGTGACGGAACTACACAGTACAAAGAGACATATTTTGTAATTTTATTTTGCGCTACAGAATGTATCAACTAGGCCCTTCCGCCACTGGATGGATGGACGGCACCGCTCCACTCACCCATTGCCATAACAATACAGACGAAGTAAGACATATCTCCTTTCTCTCTCTTTTCACAGTGAGACAAGATACATCACACAGACTCTAACCACTGCACAGATCACACACAGAGTCACTGGGGCCTGTGTGACAACAAAAGTTAATCACCACTTTAATAAATCGCCATTGACGGCATCTTGTTTTCCAAACAACTCTCATTTCTAAATCGTGTATTGTGTTGTAAACTGGGAGCGCGTTTACAGTGTTAAAGTAGAAAAATAGTTTAACCCTCCTACTACTGTGAGGTCAATAGTGACCCCAGGAATTAAACAAATCGTTCGTATCTCCTTCAGAAAAATTCATATTTTTTCCCCTTTTTGACTTTTATTTATTTTAGGTTAATGACACTCCTGTAATAATAATATACGTTACAAGAGCGGTATGTTGACGTTTCCATGTTCGAGGAAAAGATTGAAAAAGCGAAACGTAGTTGAGCTTTTTTAATTTCCGAGAACATGAAAACAAACATACCGCTCGTGTATCGTACATTATTTTGTGCGAAGATCGTTTATTACATACCTGAAAGACGAATTTCTAATTAGTTGCAATGAAATCTCCATTTTGGTTTCTGTTTAATGACGCCAACTTCGGAACACCAAAATATTTTCTTCAACATTGTTGCTGTAAAATGTTTTCTGTGTTTCTATACTCCAGCAGGCCGTGATATACGTCTGTCTTTTTTTTTTCCCCCAGTCTATAAATGCGAACTTAAATCAAACGGTAAGGTTATGTAATGATTTATTTTTTCATTTTAATATTTTAACAATATTATTTTTATAACATATTGCAGTAATAACATCGGCATCTGGAATCTCGTTGATGTTTTCACGGCTTCCTTAATGTTACTCGTATCAGGAATGCAATAAGTTTCGTGGAGTAGTAGACTTTATTTAATTTTTGCAAATATTTAGAAACAATAATTAACATTGCAATTTAGGTGAAATTGCAGTGGTAAGTTTCCAATGTATAATTATTACTATGTTAAACGTCTCTAAAAATAATATGTTAAAAGCCTAAAGCAGTAAAATGAATGTCGCGCTTAAGCGGTAAGAAGAGGGAAATTGTTATGTGTGTTACGTTGGGAATACTGAATGTGGTATTTCACACTTACCGCATATTGGTTCTGTGCGGAAAACAAGCAAATACGCACGATCTCGCACAAAATATTTCTCGTCTACCGTTTACAGTTTCCGAATTATTGATTTAATTACATGTAGCTCTGCGGGTTCGACATTGATCCCAAAACGACATTTTGTGTGGTTTATAATTTATTGCGGAAAAAAACCACTCGTAATTAACTCTTATGCTACCTAGTGGCAGATTATGACACTCTTTAGTCCAGTTCTTAATTTTTTCGGCAAAATTTCACTAATACTTCAGCAATTAACTGCCTTTGTTTTGCGGTCTGATCTACTACACTACGGCTGCTGTAGCTCTAAATCTGCCCGATCATGAAGTATGAAAATTTTGTCAGAACAAAATGATGCGATTGTGATGCTACGTTATTGTCGAACGATGACCAGACCTTTCTGATGACGACGGGAAGATTGACGCCATCGAAAGTCTTGAAGACGGTGATGCTTCGAGTAGTTATTGTGCATCAAGTATCGAGTCGTCGCCTGACAGTGAGGATGACAATTTTGACCGCTGTTGTCCAACGCTCTACCAGCTGAGCTACCCAGGAACTCTACCAGACACCGACTCAATAGAATTCCTGGGTAGTTCAGTTGGTAGAACGTTGGTGCGTTTAGCCAAAGGACCAGGTTCGTTACCTGGCCCCGGAACAATTTTTCCCTTGAAATTATTCAACTACCGATGCCCGAGCGCAACTCTGGATCAGCAGGCAAACGCGCTACCGCCTGAGCTACGCCAGTGACCATGACTTGATTATGTCTTTAACGTGGTCGCTTTAAATGTTAATAGATTTTTTTTTTCATTTGTCCATTCAGATTGATTTATAAGAGACACCAAACATATATATTAAACATTCAGCATTGTATAGTGCAGCCGTCTGCTAGCCGGTGCTTCTCCCAAAGCATGGCGGCGGACGCAAGCTTCAATTTGTGCCTACTCTAAACTTCTGCGCAGCCTGGGATGTAGGGGCTCGGGCGAATCCTGTACTTAGGAAAATTTGTTACTTACAACAACAACAACAGCAGCAGGAACAACAACAATAATAATAATAGTAATAATAATAATAATAATAATAATAATAATAATAATAATTTAAAAACAGTATCATATCACAAAAACATTTTGGGAAAATTTTAGAACACGGACTGCACCTACCAAATTATGTCTTAAAATACTAAAAAGAGCAGATTTGTCTGCGTTTGTCGAAAGCGCATCATTATATTTACGAAATTATACTTTTCAGTGCCAATAATTTATTTTGTGTGCACAAGGTTGGAATTTTGAAGTAAGAGGGAAAGGGTGCAGTCCGTGTTCTGGAGTTTATCCAACATTTTTTATAATAAACACGATACGAGTATGATTTCTGCTGTTTAGGTGCGGTACAATGACTGCATACAAGTCGAGAAATGAAGGAGAATCATCTGGTGAGTTGCAGGGCTGTATCATTCTGTACGAGGATGACGATTTTGCATAGACATAGAGCCTAAAAATTGATAACATACTTTCCATAGTTTAATCTACATTTATATAAAATCCTCCAGTTCCTTAAACTGTATAGTTTGTATTTCAAATTTGAAAGTCAAGTGTTAAGAAAGATCTGGTGGGTTTTTTAAACTATAATTCAGCGGTTTTTTTAAGCTAGTGCAGCGGTAAATGGAATTCTGCGTTGGCGACACTGGTTCCAAAGTCTTCTTGATGCACGAGGCTTATCGTTATGGTGTTGCCTGTTTTGTGTTATTTTAAATAGTAGCCTATTTTTTTGTTTTATTTCGCACGTTTAATAGTATCTCCATACGTTTTCTGTACTTTTTAACATAGTGCACTTTAAACATATCCAGTATTCAGATATTCGTCCTTTGTCGTCACCGGTATACACTGAAGAGCTAAAATATTGGAAGATTCGAATTCATTGCAACAGATGTATATGATGTGAGTGTGGAACATACGCAATTGTTGGGAATGCTCCTTGATCTGCCACTCTTACGCAAGCCAAGAGATACTGATACTATATTGTACAGTAGCGGCCCGCGGTTACAAAGGTTTGCAGTTCTACATGAAAAATAGTGTATTTAGCAAACGCATGCTGTTTATTAAATCTAAATCGGATAACGCCCCTTCTCGAAGTTGACTGTGCACACGAAATTGTACTCCAACCAATAATGCGCCACGTCTCTCCCACCTGGTACAACTAGTACGTAGTGGAGATGTGCCCCACATGCTTTTCTAGTTTTTCAAGTCAAATTAACTAAATCATCCACTTCGGTGTTTTTCCATGTATTTTCTCCTCTAAACAGAATACAGGGTGGGGGAGAAAGCGTTTTCATGAGTGCAGCAAAAAACCAATCGTTTCCATTACACATTTCGGTATTAAAATGACTAATAGGCTACATGATTTCCTCGACTTTTTCCAGAAATTTCAATATTTACATTTTGTATAGGACGTCCTAATTTCTTAAGTTAACATGTAATTTCTCTTTTAATTTCGAAAAGAGTTGGTCGATTAGGTGTTAATTTAATTCATTTTAATATAAAATATTTCCTTAGACACACTGACTAATCACATCACACCACCCACAGTAATATAACACACTGGAACTGTAATGATATACAGTAGTCAGAAGCCTGTGTGTTCTAACGCAGGTCATAAAGAGATGAGGGTGTTGACGGTTCTTTTGTATATTCGGAGAGAGCTGCTTCGGTTGCAGCTCTAATGCAGCCTTATGGGACGGTGAAGAAAACCAGTTTTCTGCTGCCGACTACCCTACGTTGAGCTTCAGGAACTGCCGATCACAGATACGAAAAGTACACTACAGCTAAAATTCTGAGCAGTTCAAGGCTCCTACAGACAGTAAAATCTCGAATCGAAGGAGCATGAATTGGAAAAATAAATGCAACAATGAACTTTATTACATAAAAGCACGTTTTACATTTTTAATTTTTTCAGGCCCTTTTAAATGCCGGTTCTGCAGCTCTGCAGTTCTTATTGTAGAGCCGCCTCTGATATTGTGTTTAAGTTTTTGTGCAGGTGTATTCAAATGTGGTCAATCTTTATTACTCTACAGCCACTTCCAACGGACTCCTAACGAATATTCACACGTTTATCACTGGGATTATGGCGCTGGAAATCAATTTACATCACTTTTATCTCAGCCACGACACATTTCAATTTTTATTGTACAATATGAATGTAATTATCACTACAGTTAACACAGAAACAACTTCGGAAATGTAATTATCAGAATAGCAGTTTCACTTCACTTCCACTAGATGACTCTTGAGTTCCAGCAGACTGCAGGCAAAGAGTTTGTAATATATAACTAGAGACACCAACGGCGCTAGTTTCGCGTACAGAATTGAACCGCTGTTAGGCCGCCATTAAAGGGAGTTGATGCTTCGCCGAGAGTGCATGCTTATTGAGGAGTACGAATAAATATAAGTACACTTGAAAGGAAATAATAAGAAAATGGTGAAATACTGCGCCGCAAATATTTGTTCGAACATAGCTACTATTGTAGGATGCCCAGGAAAGCATACATATCTCAATATTTGGAAGAATGTTCCAAATGTAGTTCCTCCTTTGAATGTGTTTACAGAATGTTGGAATATTTCTTGGATAAAGTTTTTCCAGAAACACATTAATCAGGTTTATAAGGTTGATTTCAACAATGTATGTAAGGGTTAGGTGCCATCACATTACAGTAGATTATAATAGCAGAGTGCATAAGAAAATCCGCAGACTATATCTGTCTAAAACTGTTTTGTTTCACAATAAATGAATTAATCATATAATTTCCGTTTTGTACAGCATGTATTTCTAGTTTTTGGTTGTATTATATGCAAAGAAATTAGTGAAAATATAGCTGATGGCCTAGCTAGGCCTATTATTACCACTGCTACTAGGTCTACTATGACCACTACTACTAGGCCTACTATTACCACTACTACTAGATCTGTTATTACCACCACCACTGACTAGGTCTCACTACTACTAGGCCTACTAATACCACCAAAACTAGGCCTACTAATACCACCAAAACTAGGCCTACTATTACCACTACTACTAGGCCTACTATTACCACAAAAACTAAGCCTACTATTACCACTACTACTAGAGCTATTATTACCACTACTACTAGGCCTACTATTACCACAAAACTAGGCCTACAACCACTAATACTAGGCCTATTATTACCACTACTACTAGGCCTACTATTACCACAAAAACTAAGCCTACTATTACCACTACTACTAGAGCTATTATTACCACTACTACTAGGTCTATTATTACCACTACTACTAGGCCTACTATTACCACAAAACTAGGCCTACTACCACTAATACTAGGCCTATTATTACCACTACTACTAGGTCTACTATTACCACTACTACTAGGCCTACTATTACCACTACTCCTAGGCTACTATTACCGCTACTAATTGTATTAAAAAGTCTGTACTGACCTCTAACTTGGTGGTCATCAACTACACAATAAATAGATTGTTGTATGATAAAATTTATTCTCATTATATTTCAAATCAGTTTCCAGAATTTTTATGATCTCATATTTCACCACTAGATATTTTCTAAGCCCCATATACCTTCCTCTTCCTTTGCATGAAAGGACTGAAATATAGATCATTTTAAATATTACAGTAAATATCCATTATTATGTCCTTAAAACAATACTAGTAATACTGAAAATTAATGTTGACATTGCCATTATTCAATATTTCACATACTTATCCCGAGTGTGTATGTGATTTAATTTATGTTTTAGAATATCGTCAAAGATGAATCATTATCCTCTGCCATTCATGTTTATTTCATCACGACTCATCCTTTGTAAAAGATGTTTAAAACAGTGTCTATCACCAGGCTACATCAATGTTTGTGGTACTGTTTTCGAATTTCGCACCGCAAACACTCCCTTTAATGGCGGATGCTAGCCGATTCAATTTGTGACATTTTTCTTGCCTGCCACTAACGGGTATGTGTCTCTAGTAAGTATTACAAACTCTTTGACTCCAGGCTATAGCGTAGCAGGGATGCCAATATCGGCAAACGAAATGAAACTTTGAGGAATGTTACAACAGGTGTGCTAAACGTTAGGAATGTTACAATAGGTGTGTAGCACGTTAGGTTAGGTTAGATTAGGCTTTTTAGGTGTGTAAGATAATATGAATGGTTACCACAGTTGGCGACACTGCAATCATTCTCCCACTCCACCTCAAATAACGTCACAGCAACGGAATATGGCCGCCATCTTCCTTCAAGTACGACGATTTTCCTATATAAGTAAGGAACCTATTTAGGGCGGGTTGGGTGGGACCACAGCTCTGCCAGTGATCACATCGAGCTTCTACTACTCCACACTACAAAACTAAGGTATTTTCAGTGTTTGTTTTTAATTCCCTATACTGGCTGTAAAGTAGTAAAGATTCACCTAAAATATTGCTGTATTAGTGAGGTGAAACAAAATGATATTGGCAAATTGTGTCTCGTTCTGAATGGCTCATTCTTACCCACTTTTGAGTTCACAATGATACGCGTGTGTTTGTCACTGTGGAAACAACAATGGCAACTTAAATATTCACAAATTACAGACAATTACTGCATTTGAGAATTATGATTACAATTCGTACTTAATCTAGCTGCTATATAATTGTAATCGACTATTGTGTCTCGCATATGTTCCTTATTGAAGTTAAGTAGGGCACTCGTATAGCTATATAAACAACTCATAAACAACAAACGTGTAATTTTCTGATATTGTCTTTCAGTCGTAATGGATCCTATCAAGACAGAACCCGAGGTAAACCCTTCTACAGTACAGTCACGTGATGACGCAGTTAAAGAAGAGACATTTTCTTCACCAAAAGTAAGATAATTTTCGCGCTCTTGGTCTGTTCCCTTTTTCCTGCTTTACTAATTATGGCAATCTCAACCTATACGCTGCTAGATGGCATGGCGCAAGGCTACTACGTGAATCAAATTATGCATGCGTGTAAGGCTGTGTCTCAAAGCTCCAGTCCATACTACACACTAGTGACTAGCAACTAGGTGACTTGTAAACTATACACTAGGGAGCCCAGTCGAGGTGGGTTCCGCCAAGTTTGTGACCGGGGGATGCAATGGTGGATCTCGTGCTTTTCTTTTCGAACATTAATCGCCTTATCACCACCCTGCCCTTTTCGTTCTCTCGTCTTTTTCATCGCTCTATTTCTCCTCGCTGGCCACCATTGCATGCGGAACGCCCACCACATCATCACAGCCATTTTCACCTCTCCATCCCCACTGTTATGTTCTTGCCACGTCCGCCTACATGACGGGATTTGTTAAGAAAGCCTGGTGAGGCTACATTATTCTTCCTCTTCTAGTTCATTATATTCATTCTTAGATTAAGGTTCTTAGGCTTACAACTCCCGTCTCACCAGAGGGGATCTTTCCTATCTCCGTGGTCCTGTCCCACGGTTTCGAGCGCGACTTCCAACTTGTGCGCCCCGACAGGGCGCCCAGCAACGAAGCAATAGTGGACCCTTCACACTGCCCCTATATGCAAGTTTAGGTGCCGAGCCTGGACCAGATATCAAGTACACTCAACGTAGAGCCCCAATGGGGCCTGGGGCGATTTAGACGTCCCGGTGACCGACTCTGCTCGCCGGGGCGAATATATCGCTCTGACGTGTTACCGCTGACTTATGGGTGTCGCAGTGTAATCAACCACAAGTCCCCTGAAGCTGCGTGCGGTCTCGGATTGCTCCGGCTTTGGGAGGTGGGTCGGAGTTAGCAGAGTGGTCCGGCACTTGTATTCAGTGTAGAGTGGGGAGCCACGGGCGGTTATTCCCGTGGTAGGGGCATAAAACTGCGACACGCCTCTGGTGTAAAACTTGCCATTAAGTGTGTAATGTCCAGTTTGAAGGGTAACTTGCGTGAGGTGGGTTGCTGGGATCGGACTGTGTGGGGTCATCATAGCCGGTATAGACCGAGAAGAATTTTTAGGTGTCTTTTTCTTCCGCCCCCCTCCCGGTGGCAGGCTGACGCCGACGCTTCCGTAGGGGGGGGCCAGTTCAAAATGTCCTCTCCTCCCTCAGAAAAAAACAATAAGAAACAGAGGACAAGAGAAAACACGACTGGTGGTAATATTATGACGACATTTGCTAGGAATTGGAGCCTGAGAAAGTAACTGTCAAAGTGCCGCCTCCGAAGTTTATCAGTATCACCTTGGATCAGAAAAGACAATGAAACACGTCAGTCCATTTTACGTGAGACGCGCACTCGACGGACTCTTTGGGAACGTCAAAAATGCAATTCGACTATGCTACGGTAGTATCCTCGTCGGGACTATATCTCCAAAACAGAGTGAGACGCTGTTGAAAGCCAAGTTGCTAGGATCTTACCCTATTAAAGTCGAACGGCACTCCTCGCTGAACTCCACGCGGGGAGTAGTGCATACGGATTCTCTGGACGGCATGTCTGATGAAGAGATCCAGCTAGAACTGGCGGAGCAGTCTGTGTCCAAGGCTTATCGTTTATTACGTAAGCGGGACGGACAGACTGTTCCCCTGAGCACTGTCTTTTTGACCTTCCAAAAGCCTGTCCTACCAGATTACAATCTTGTCGGGTACGAGCGTGTCCCAGTTCGTGCATATGTGCCGAACCCTATGCGGTGCTTAAGGTGCCAACAGTTCGGACATACGCAAAAACGTTGCACTAACGATATCGTATGTGCAAAGTGCGGCAGTGCTGACCACGGGGATTCCCCATGTGCCGGTGGCGAGCACTGTGTGAATTGTTCTGGGGACCACGCCTCCAGTTCTAAAAATTGCCCGAAGTACATGGTAGAGAAGGATATTCAAGGGCTCCGAGTCCGGGAAAATATTACGTTTTTCAAGGCGCGTAAGCGTATTTTAGATCAACAGAAAAATGCGACGGAAAAATCCTATCCAGCAGTATTTAAAAAAGCAACAGAGGGGATTGACGCTTTCACACAAACGCCACCTCTTCCAAATATACCTGGGAAGCGAGTTGAGATCGATACCCAGACGTATGTGGACGTTGCCACTCAGACTGCTGATTCAGACGACTCGTGTGGGCTTGATATCAGGCCTTACGTTCCAAAAAAAAGATTACTGCCGTGGCGACAGAAAAAGATTCAAGCCCTGGTAGATCACCGCGACATTGCACTCCTTGTGCAGGTGACGGGTCGAGATCACGCTCTCGATCCTGTCCTCGATCAGGGTCACGATCATGTGTGCGACGATATGAGAGTGAGTCACCACGGTCGGTGTGAAGCCACCAACATAATTTAGCTCTATGTACCCGTCTAAATCTTATTCAGGGGAAGCAACACATCTCTCCTTGGCTTACGGTACATACTCCATGATAGATATCTCCATTTGTAGCCCAGTTTTGTTCACGCATTTCGAATGATCTGTGATTCACGACCTCCATGGTAGTGACCACTACCCCATTCGAATGCGTATGTCCGCTTTACGTCCTGCGGAATCTCGCTCTCCAAACTGGGTTATTAAAAAGGCGGACAGGGCCGGATTTTCGGAGTCCATATCATTCTATGATGACCAGCAAGAAAGTGTGGACTCCGTAGTGGAACATTTCTCAAATGTGGTTATAAAGTCTGCGGAATTATCTATCTCCTGGTCGTCCTGCAGGCCAAAACGCTTCTCTGTCCCCTGGTGGACGGATGCCTGCAGAGGTGCAATCCGAGACCACAGACATACCTTACGCCAATTTGAGCGCCATCCGACCCAAGAAAATTTTGTCCAGTTTAAACGTCTTCGAGGAAAAGCTCGTCGCACTGTATGCGATGCTAAAAAGACGTCCTGGACAAACTACGTCAATTCATTGAAAAAGAACTTCCCAGCTAACATCGTGTGGGACAAAGACCTTCGGATAATGGGGAAACGTAGTTCTGTAATTCCGGGAATTCTGAATAATGGAGTAACAACCACCAGTCCTATAGAATTTCCAGAAACATTCGGCAGCTCGTTTGCACAGTTAAGCGGCTCAAATAATTATGACCTGGAATTTCTGAAAATCAAAGATGCTGCTGAAAAACGAAACCTCAATTTTATATCAGATAACACAGAGTATTACAATACACCGTTCACATCCGAGGAAATTGAGGCGGCACTAGACATCTCCCGACACCTCCCCTGGCCCTGATAACATCCATAACCCTATGCTTCTCCATCTTCCGCCAGCTGGAAAATCCATTCTTCTGTCAATATACAATAGAATCTGGACTGAGGGTATATTTCTGTCTGCTTGGCTTGCAATCCCTGTCCAGAAACCAGGAAAGGATCCTTCTTTATCTGGCAGTTACAGGCCAATGTGTCTCACCAGCTGCGTATGCAAGGTTATGGAAAAGATGATAAGCAAACGCCTTACGTGGGTACTCGAATCGGAAAACCGATGATCTAATATCCCATGGTTTTCGTAATCACGGATCTGCCACAGACCATCTTGTTCGGCTGGAGACCGCCATTAGAGATGCTTTCCTCAAGAAGGAACATCTTGTGGCGGTCTTCTTTGATCTAGAGAGCTTACGATACCACATGGCGGTATGGCGTTCTACAAACTCTGCATGAGACTCCATCCACATCCTGAACTGCGTCTTAATGGAGTGGAATTGCAGTATACAGACAGTGCGAGGTTTTTGGGCGTTATCTTAGATTATAAATTAACGTGGGAAGCGCATTTACGTGAACTGAGAAGGCGTGAAAAATCGTTAAACATTTTACGCCTTTTTGTCAGGGGTTGGCTGGGGTGCAGACCGCATAGTGCTTTTACGCCTTTATCGTGCTCTTACCCGGCCAAAGCTGGATTATGGCTGTTTTATTTATGGCTCAGCAAGTAAATCCAAGTTACGTCTCTTACACACTATTCATCATCATGGGATACGACTTGCTTCAGGGACCTTCTGAACGAGTCAGATAGAGAGCCTGTATTGCGAAGCGGGGGAACCATCACTGTATCGGCGACGTAATGTCTTATTGTGCTCGTATGCTGTTAAGCTCCGCTTACAGCCCGAGCACAATTCTTATGACTCCTTTTACCATCTGTCTCTTTATGGCCGATGCATTGAAAAACCACGGAGACTTCATCCAGCGGGTCTGCAGTTTCGAGAACTGCTGTCCGAGCTCGACATCCGCTTGCCAACAGTTCGCACACTGGAGTACACCACCACTCCACCCTGGACTGTGCGACGTCCCATGTTTGACGTAAGTTTGAGCCGATGTGTTAAGAAGTTTACACCAGCTTTTGTTTACAGACTTCGTTTTAGTGAACTTTTATCACAGTCTCCTAATTATTCATTAGTTTTCACTGACGGATCCCGAGTAAATGATTGCGTTGTTTGTTCTTTTATTGCGAATGGACAGATATTTAAATAAAAATTGAGCCAGTACACCAGTGTTTTTACCGCAGAATTATATGATTTTTATAGAATTTTTTTGTTTTTAATTAGGCAATGCCGGGGCAGATTCCTTATCTGCTCCGGCTCTCTAAGCGCCATTGAGTCCCTGCAGCGTCTGCATTCTGATGATCCGCTTGTGTTGAGAACCCAGGAACTTTTCCACACTCTCCTAACCTCTGATTATGAGAGTGGAGTAGTGTGGACTCCGCGTCATGTTGGCATTCCTGGAAACGAGGCAGCAGATGCTGCAGCAAGGGACGGTGCTATAAATGGATCTGAGGTGTATTGGCATGAGAGGCGCCAAGATATTAAAAATCACTTGAAACATACGTTATGGTGGCAATGGGAAGGCGAATGGTCTGCACAAGAGGGAAATAAATTACGAAGAATAAAGAATACTGTTCGCGTTTGGGATTCGTCCACAAGAGCATCACAACACGAAGAAGTTTTACTCACCCGGTTGAGGATTGGCCACTGTCATCTGACGCATGGCATCTCCTACGTGGCGAGCCTCAGCCGGAGTTTGATTTATGCCATGTTCCTCTGACCATGGAACATTTTTTATTACAGTGTAGAAAATACGACTGTGTCCGTCGGAAGTATGGAATTCGGCCGACTCTACGTGACCCTCTTGGAAATGATTTTAATTGTACAAATGCAGTTCTGAGATTTTTATCAAATACAGGACTTGACAAGGTGATGTAGTTTTTTAATGACCCGTTTTATTTATCCTCCGGACTCTTTACATCTGGAGGTTACATTTTTTAGTATATGATTTTAACAAACTTGACGTTCGGACCTTTTACATCCGTGCATTTTATAATTGCGCCAGACAATTTATTTCTCCTGGCATTTGTTTTATTGTTTCTTTTTAAATACCACAGCGTCTGAGAACTTCTCACTTTTATGGTTTTTATGCATCACCTTGTTGAAACTGCATTTGTTTGCCTCGTTTTAACCGTGACAACGCTTTTTAGTTCTTTTAAGTATTCTGGCTATTGTATTGTGTTTGTGATTAATGAAAGATTTTAGATAAGGGCGCAAATAGCCATAGTAGCTGATGCGCCCTTTTTAAACCCCACAAACTAACTAACTAACTAACTACTCGGGAGCTTTGGAAATGTATTCTTGAAACATGACCTTCTTCATAGATTATTTTTCTAAAAAACATGACATCACGGTGCAGCACTAAATTAAGAAGGCAGTGTCCTAATGCAGTTTCATTACGAGTTATATCACCGTTATATGGAAAAGATAAGGGCTTAATATATTACAGTAATGTTTAAAACATTGTACAGAAAGTACTAACAATGTCAGTGTTCAAAGTTAACGTGTTATTTTAAATTATATTTACATTAGTTCACTTCCAAAGCATTTTCAGATTTCATAACTCTGTTCACTATCTGTTCAGTATCTTGATGACTGATATTGTACCATGGAATGTGAACGGTGCAAGTAGCAGATATACGAAACTACAACAATTGATCTATCATGAGAACCCTGTTATTTTATGTCCTCAGGATACACACCTCCGGCCTGAAAACTCTCTGAGTATCTTGTGTCTTATTGCATGATATTACTGTAGCCTACGTACCTTTCATGCTTTCGTTGGTTTGCTGACGTCTTCTGTAATTACGTTGGTTCGTGTTGTCTTGTCTGTTGGTCAAGTACAGTTGTGTAAAGAAAGTGAATGTACCGTTTGAGTACGATATCAGAGTGATGACGTCAGTTGTCATGTTTGCAGTTGTAGTAACATTGATTTATAACATATTATTACGATGTACCGAAGTACATATGATATTTCCATGCAGAAATTCTACGTCATCATATGATGTAGGATGGGTGGAGTGGAGAAAAATTCTCTCCGGCACCGGGATTTGAACCTGGGTCTCCAGCTCTACATCTGATGCGCTATCCACTGAGCCACACCGATTCCCATTCCGATGCCGGATTGAATCCTCTCAGCTTAAGCTCCACCACCTCTTAGGATCCCTCTAATGGCCGACCCTCATGCATTGCGTCACAGGTGTGACAGTGGCACTATGTCCAACTCATTAATGTGCAAAGGTGCACTCATTACGAGTGACTGAGTGGCCGGGATCCGATGGAATAAGCGCCTTCTTAAATCACTAGGTGATTATTTTCGCATATCATATACTATTACGATGTACCGAAGTACATATGATATTTCCATGCAGAAATTCTGCATCATCATATGATGGATGGGTGGAGCGGTGAAAAATTCTCTCCGACACTGGGATTTGAATCCGGGTTTTCAGCTCTACGTGCTCTCTAAACTGAGGATTCAATCCAGCATCGGAATGGGAATCCGGTGGATGGAGGGTCAGCACGTAGAGCTGAAGACGCGGGTCCAAATCCCAGTGCCGGAGAGAATTTTTCTCCACTTCACCCATCCAACATTGATTTATAAGGCTGAGTTATTCTTTAGGACGGATATTAGTGAGTGTCGTTGGTGAAGGTGTCTATGTATTAGTCTAAGGTTAGAGATTAATTAAGCGTATATATTCGTATGTGCGAATAGATTGATAGTAGAATAGTGGGATACATTATTTAACGAATGAGTGTTTGGATTTACTGCAGAAAAATGAAGACGTACAATTTTCGGTATGTGAGGGTTTTAGAGGGTTTCGTGTCAAGGTTATTATTTACATTAATTGTCTGTTTAGCGACGATTTTCGTGGTTTCTACGGTAGCTGATTTTGGTATTGTGTTGTATTGTATTGTATTTATTAACATTCCATGGTATTCATACATTGCTTCACAGCTAGAATATGGAACAAGTAAAAAAACTTAATACTATTAAAAAGTCTTAATTTATAGTCACAGTCTAGATGAAATATATACAGAAGAGATTTACAATATAGTTTACTAGTACAACACAAGGTTTTAGTATCAATTTCATGAAGCGTTATTGAATGTCATGAATTCACCTACAGAATAGAATGTGTGAGAAATTACGTACTTCTTTAATTTGGCCCTAAATAATCTTAAGTTTTGAGTTTCATTTTTTATATCGAAAGGGAGGCTATTAAAAATTTTTGCTGCCATATAACGCACTCCTTTTTGATAGCACGATAGACTTGCCGATGGAGTATGAAAGTCATTTTTTGACGTGTATTTATGCTATGAACTGTTGAATTAGTTACAAAGTTTTCACGATTACATAAGAGGAAGGTTATTAATTAAAAGATATACTGACAAGCCATAGGCATTATTTTTTGAAAATATTCCTACACGATTCCCTAGATTTGGCACCTACTATTATACAATGAAAGAGTAATGGAACGGAGAAAAATTCTCTCCGGCGCCGGGATTTGAACCCGGGTTTTCAGCTCTATGTGCTGATGTTTTATCCACTAAGCCATACCGGATACAACCCCGACGTCGGACAGAATTGTCTCTGATTGAGTTCCAACTCTTGGGTTCCCTCTAGTGGCCGCCCTCTGCACTACGTCATAGATGTCTATGAACATAGGACCGAAGCCCACACATGTGCTGAGGTGCACTCGTTATGAGTGACTAGTTGGCTGGGATCCGTCGGAAATAAAACCTACTATTATTCTAATTACTCCTTTTTTGTAATAGCAATACATTGTTGCTAACTGTGGAATTTCCCCAGAATATTATTCCAAAACTCATTACCGAGCGATGTATTATGCTTTGGAGAGAAATGTCTTTCTTCGTAAGATATGACGTAATGCGTGACGTGCGATTGGGTTCATCTTTTGTATAAGTTTCAAGCGTGTGGTTCATAAGTGTTCGTGTAGCCTAATGATTAAGCTTGTGAAACATAGAAGTAAAGGGCGGTGGTTCGAGTCTCGCCACCGGAAAGGTAGGTAAAGTTGTTTTAATGAAAATGAATGTAATGCAGATATAAAATTAAAGACGAAAAAGAATGGAAGAATGAGAGTGTAGAAGAATTACGGTATGTTTTTCATTTAATTTTGCTGCTGCCCCCATGTAGTCTAATTGATACGTCATTCTTTTATGGGAGAATACTTGAAGTAAGTAAAAAATTAGAGCAACCACTAGGAATAGACACAGCGCCTCTATGACTTCTTGTTGGCAGGTTTTCTGTCAAAAAAATATATATATTCTTTTTACACCGATAATAGCTAAATAAGTTTGACGCAATGAGCAATAGATGGAATGGTCATTTATTCCACGCTTAAAAAAAAAGGGACATAAATTCTTTATAAATCCTACCACTTACCGTTCATTTACATTGGTTTTCTAACTTTGTACTGTAACGTTTTTGACATTACATCCATAAAGGCAACACTACACTGTGGGGTGAGTAGTTGGTGATTGAAATGGCATTTTCTAACCTTGCTAGTAAATAACGAGGGCAAGGAATCCATAGTGGGTAATTAGTGACTGCCTGAAATTCTGACTTCACTTACACATTTAATAACATTATTCCAATACAATATAAAATCAGAAACTGAAGCCAGATTATGAATATTCCACATTAATAGACTATGCGCTAGATTACAAGTTACTATAAAGATTAACAAATGTGTAATTAGTACTTCATATAACTCTTACAAGTGCGAGTGCCCTAACAAAATCCCATAAAATCCATACCTACAAAAACTTATAATCTAACCAAATTAACAGAATTACCCTGAACACAACTGTGAATAAATAAAAAAAAAGCTAACCATAACGATACGATAAAAGATCTTAAATGGGAAACTTTGGAAAACAGACGTAGGAAAACTAGAATAACATCATTGTATAGAGCACATCTAGGTCAGAAAGCATGGGTAGACATAACGGCTCGGTTAGAAAAGCCTACGTACTATGGTAGGAACGATCATGATTTTAAGATCAAATGTAGGAAACAGAAAACGGATGTAGGTAAATTCTCATTTTTAAATATAACTATAAATGATTGGAATGACCTACCTGCAGCGGTCTTTGAGGGCTGTCCTTCCTTAAGGAGATTCAAGAATAATTTAAAAAGTTGTGTATAAAGTGCAAATTAAAATTAAGGTGACATTCAACATTTAATTTTTTAAGGTGACATGTATTTATCTAGCCTGACGAGTTCACTTCCTTGGTTTGAATTGTAAATTATTTAAAAATAGCGTGTAAGAGGGCCTTAGACTAGAAATGTTTAGTTTAAATGTAGTTCTGTTTATAAGTATGCATAAGGATGTAATTATTTGACTTATTTGAACTGTTGTATCAGTGAAGTTATGGTTTTACAGTGCAGTGAATAGTTCCGATCAGTGATAATTTATAGCGTCAATGAAATGTGTTCTATAGTGTCAGTGAAATGTGTTACAGAGTGTCAGTGAAATGTGTGCTAAAGTGTCAGTGAAATGCGTCATAGTGCCACTACAGGGAATGAGATGAGAGTAAAGTGAAAGACTATTGAAACTTATGTAGGACCAATACATAATTATGTACATTGTATTGTAAAATTAGGTATTTTATTTATGTTTTATTATTATTGTGTTAAATTGTATTGTGTATTCTTATTGTATTGTGTATAAAATTGTTATATGTGTTGTAAAATTGTATTGTGTATTGTAAATTTTATTGTGTATTGCTTATCATTTTATTGTGTATTGTTAATATTGTATATACCACTGCCACCGGGTGCTTGCCCACTTGCAGTGTAAATAAATACATACATACACATAAAAGATGAATAACCCAATACAAAGCTGATAATTTAACGACTAAAAAGCCAACCCAAAATTCACTGAAACCAAGCAGGAGTGCCAAAAATGGAGAAAACCCGACTGCAGATTAAAAAATACGCCATAAAAGGAAATATAACTTGGCGTAGAATAGTCGAGTAAGAGTTTATGCATTGGGGTCACACACACCAGTTACCTCCATCCAGCACTTAGAGTCATAGTAATAGCCTAGCGTATATTCCGGCGTAAGCCGTAATAAAGATGTCAGTCGCCAGTTCTAGTAGATCAGTAGTAATGTTGGAATAAGCAGCCCGGCTCCAATCACCGGCACCAAGAATTAACTCCTTGGCTTGTAGAACTTGCGGCGAATATACAGACGATACCATATTGAAGGCTGAATATTCTTGCGAAATTTTGTGTCTGGCAACACAGACACACCGCGTGCGTCGATTCTCCCGATGTAATCAGCCACCAACCGCTGAGACCCGTGCTATCATCCTCCATAGGCAACAAGGCGCCCCATACGCTAGAACTGTGGCCACTGCGCAGCAAAGTTCCGCTCGCCGCAGAAGTATCCTCCAGACTCCTCTTGTCGTGCTTGCTCCGGGGTCTACCGCCGGGACAAACAACCCGGAAGTCAAGAGCCGTTATTTTACCAAACAGCAAATCAAACGGCAGCTCTCAGAGTGAAAAGAAACAACAAATATGATAGGTGGAATAAAGGTAAACTAACGCACCCTATTAAGAAAAAAGAGAAATAATAAAAAAAAAATAAAATAAAGTAAACATCACGCACTTTGGTAGCATATAACAGAACTACCAGCAAATGCTTAAGAATATTGTGACAGCTACACCGGGGTTCGAACGCGTGTCCGTTGGTCGCTTAGGTGTGGCGGCGAGAGGAGCGTCTGGATGCTGAGAGGGTAGAGGGGCGGTGTACTACTGCGACGCGCGAGGGGAGGTTGCGCGCGCATCTGGTGCTTGCCGAGAATTGAATGAAGCAAACTGCTACGTGCGGAGTGAAGGGGGGGGACGGACCCTCCCGAATCTTCCAGAAGTCCGTCCGAAGTGGAAATATCCAGATAATTCGAGAGAACACCCGTAGAAATTTCTCGTAACTATGGTTTAGCTATAAAAGAAGAAACGCGAGCGAACTTGAGCAGTTTCAGTTTAGTCATCCAGTCAGTAAGGCAGTGTTGTTAAAGTCAGTGGAGAGCAGTGAAGCCAGCTTCGAGACCAGAGCGCGACTTGAGTTGTGTCCGTAACTGTGGAGCTGAAGCTCGGAGTTCGAGTGCAGTGGACCGCAGTTGGAGGGACCTGAGTTCGAGTACAGTGGACTGTCTCTGAAGGTCTGTGGTTCGAGATACTGTGAACTTAAGTGACTGAGCTAGAAGAACTGAGAACTGACAGTTCTGTGTTGTAAATAGTGCTTTGTGAATGTTAGTTAAGATTAACAGTTCATTGTTGTTCGTAATAGTCCAAGTAAATTGTCATTGTCTTTTGTGGAGTGCAATAAATTACATTGTTGTTGAGTTGAAATAAATTTACAATATATATATGAAGTACAAAACTGCGGGAAAGATGTCTGGAAAAGGCAAAAGAATAAATGTGGTGGACCACACCACAACACAAAACTCGTCCTGTTTCGCAACGCAATAGCCACTAATAGCTACCTGCCCAGCCATTCTTTTAGTAACAGATGTGACATAGACAATTGTTAAAAAATGAAAGTAGGTTTTTGGATGTTTCAATCTCACTTTGTCTCCTTGCACTAGTTTCTAACACTCCATTAGTTTCCGTTATTTCTTTCAAGATGTTTATTTATTTATTTTTTTTTTCACTATAACAGATGTGACCAAAATGTCACCCACTCCACTATACCGAAATTACCTCGACCCCCGCCCCCTTGTATTTTGAAATGGGTAGGCGTGCTTTCATTGATATATCAGGATTACTAACAGAGGGGACTGGCTACAAAAAGTGGCTAGTTTCCTATGTATAATTCAAGACTGGGAATGCCAAATGTGGTTACTACCAAAATCGATGAAATGGAGTTCTGTACCATAAAATGTGGTAAATACCATGAATAGTTCATTGCTATAATGTCGGGCTACACGAATGATGGCATGAGAGTGAGTCGGGGAGGAAGGAAGTAATTTGTCTGTTGCTTGTTTCCAGTTCTCAATTTGAATTTCTTGCATATAATCAGCAGTTGCAACTGCATTGGAGAGAATATAAATTGTATGGTCGTGTTTTTGTTCGTGTATCTAATGGCAAGAAGTGTATTAAAATCCATTAACACAAGTTTTTAAGGTCTGGTCACAGCTATTTAGCATGTGACAGAAATTTTGGACTTAAAGAAAAGCACAAGAAAGTAACCAGGTGTATGGTTGCCGAGGACGTGAAGGCTGTGAGCTTGTATGCTGAGAAAGGATTCCTCGTGTGATTTTTGCACATGTTCTACACCACATTACTAGAAAATAATAAAAACATCCTTTCAGTATTACCACAATTTGCTTTTCCAATCCTCAGTTATATACATCACATATTATATAAGGATTGGGGACAATTCGCCACAGAATATTGGCCACAGAAGCAACTCGCCACATAATTGAAATTCGTATCAAAGACAATTAGTCACACATTAAAATTCAAGGCAATACTCAAATTCGCAACAATTTATAATATATTTCTATGGTAACACAAGAGAAATCCAGAAGCTGTAAACTAATTCAAAATTATGGCGGAGAAAATTCGCTTCACAAAATCAAAAATAGGCTCTGACAAATAAATATATCTTGGCTACATGTACACGAGACTTAGAGAAAATAAGAATGGAGTTGTTTCACGCTGTGACATGCGTGGCGGGTGTAATGCTACAGTCACGTTACCAGAAGATGGAAGCAGTGTCGTCAAAGAACCGTCTGAACACAAGAATCATTCTGGAGACTGGGGAAGGATTAAGGCAAAGGAATGTGTAGAGAACATGAAGGCAAGGGCGGGGACTTCCCGAGAACCAAAGTCTGTCATTATTCAAAATGAGTTACAGCGTATTGCAAGCGAAACCAATGTGAATCTACTGAAGAAACCACCTATTAAAAAAACTGTGCGCCACACCAGGAAGTTGCTCCTACCACCTGAACCAAGGAATATGATAAACTGAACATTATAGCCAGTAGATACACTAACACTGTACAAGGAGAGAAGTGGTTGTTGTATTTTGAACCGGAGGACAAAGTGAAAGTTATCATATTTGCCACTATAGTGCCATTGCTCTAATTTCCGGCAGCCAATCGCGTTGCAGGTCGGCTACATTTAAACGTGTACGTCTTGTGATTTGCTGATTCATTTCTTAAGGCTCGATAAATACTTAATATAATCGCCCGCCATTTTAGCTCTTTTTTTGGCGTTCGCAGAAAACACACGAAGACGTTATTTGCCGCTCAATTATTTGCTGAATTACATTGTGTTTGATTTATTATCATAGGAGCTACGACATGATAATGTTTAACGGTACGGCAAATAGATTCCTCGTATGGTAGCTCGGCAATGTGAGAACAAAAATGGCGAACGATACTACCTACCTAGACTTCATAGAGCCTTTACTTTCTAAGACGTAAGCAAAGGGGCGGAGTCACGCCGGAAATAACAGCGTCGGGACTATAATTCATATTTAAATAAATTGTTACCATCACATTTTTGGATAATGGATGGGACCTTTATGTCCGCTCCTTCAATCATGCTGCAACTTTACACTATTCATGCCAATAGGGAATGGATGCCTGTAGTAATGATGCTGATGGAACGGAAAACCAGGGAGGCATATGAAACTCTCTTTCGAGTATTGAAACGAGAAGTAGGGCGACGTTTTGAAAATCAATTAAACCCAAGAATCATATCTATTGATTACGAAGTAACTGTTACAAACGTAATCAAAATTAATTTGACGGAGTTAAGGTAGCTGATTGTCTTTTTCACTTAGCCCAGTCTTCCTGGAGATGGCTTCAGACCGAAGGATTGGTGCAGCAATATAATGTTGAAGAAAATACAGAATTGTGGGCACAGTTCCACTCACTCGTCTCGCTAGCTTTTGTTCCAATAGAGGATGTCCATGAAGCATTTGCCCAACTTCTGAAAACAGTCGAAGGTTATCTGATTCGGGTATTTATCTTTGAAGCTCAGTGTGGCAAATTGTCTATCTGTGGCAAATTGTTTGTTTGTGGCGAATTGTCCCTATTACCAATTTTCTATGGCCAATTGTCCGGAACCGATTATATAACTATGATTTTGTGTGTTTTGCAGGGAGGAAATTTATCAGATGAGCACGTCACTCCAATAAAGATGGAATGTGTTGACCACAAACATGATCTCACTTCAGAAATGACATTTGAGGAAACTTCTGTGCCAAATGACTTCCCTATCGTGAAGGATGAAGCTGAGGTGAGAGCAT